>NC_079482.1:6715777-7018892 GCF_026230105.1 Diorhabda sublineata
CGAACCATGAGTGAGCCTCCGCGTGTTTTACAGTCAGAATTACACATGTATCTGAAATCCTTTCTTCCTTTGACCTGCGCATAAACACTCTTAAGACCCAAAATACTCAAACATTGACTCATTACTTCATAAAACTCTCTCTTCTTTAGCCCACGGCATCCTCTCTATTTTATTTGTCGTCGTACAAGAGTTATAAAACGTCAACATCAAAAGGACCGCACGTTTTAACACAAAGGAATTTGAAGGATTTGGTAGATCTCTCTCAGCCTTTGGGGTCTAGAATAAACGACAAGAATTTACTTTCTCTATTGTATTGTCTATAGTAATAAGGTTCCATTTTTGATGAACTTGTTAAGAGAAATATGAAAGGCGATTATTCATTGACTTCTCAAAAATCAGTTTGAGAGCAGTGTTGCGGAAATAAACTTTTATTAGTGCTGGTTGCTCATGATTCTGATTTGAGAGAAAAGATACTTACGAAAATATGGGATTTCTTCTTCAGAAAATTCAATACAGGAAGCAAGCTTAGAAAATTTGTGACGATTTCAAAGTTATTGCACTGTTGCTACGTCTAGGTTGTACAGAATTTAGTTTTTTGTATGAGAATAGGACAACTGTGACAGAAAAAATCACTATATAAATAAAGTTTGACTCAAATCACTTAATTTGGTTTGGAAAAATATTAAAAATGATCCTTTAGTGCAGTGTTCAAGGTACACCTAGGGAAAGGTCAATTTTTAAAGGTACACCACAAACAAAAAAAAACATTTTTAAGCAATAAAAATCAACACTTATTTATTAATCATCGAAAAAATATTTATTGTTTATCAACGTGAAGTTTAAATTAGAAAAAAAGGTATTTAATGCGAATTTAATTGAGCATAGACGGTCTAAATATGTAGTAATAGCTGGCAAAACTGCTCTAATCTCTTCGTCGCTCGTTCTGAGGCGTTCTCTTTTTTTTACTTTTTATTATGGTAAGAGTCGAAAATCCGAATTCACATAAATAGGTCGTCACAAATTGCAAAAATATTGTAATAGCAAGCTTAAAAAGCAGAGGATATTCATTTTTCACACATAGCCAAAATTTTTTAGATCTGTTAATGAAAACTGTAATTTTAACCGATCCATTCTTCCAGCTCATTTATTGGGGAGTTTCCAAAAAAAATGCCCTTTGAGAAAAGATTTCGAACCCTAGTTCATAGGTTGCAAATCAATCAATAGGGAAATAGAAATTCAATAGACAATCAAAGCCTGAACTCTTTTTTCCGAATCACATGCCATGACATTCGGAAAAATTTCATTATTATCATTGGTAGCGAGACTGATCCATAGTTTCAATTTACCACAAAAGTTTTCAATTTTTTTCAGCAACCTTAGTTATAAAGCCTCTAACCTTTCCTGTCATAGCTGCTGCCCCGTCTGAGCAAACACTTATACAGTTATTCGTCCATTACTTCAAATAATTCTTCTCCCGTTGTATGATTAGGCGGTGGCGAACAAAATAAAAAGTCCTCTTTTAATTCACATCCATCAATGGACGTTTGAGATGAGATGCGCGTGACCACTGTTTTCAGTGGACTCAACAACTTGCGCAAAAACTCTATTTACTCTCAATTTTATAATCAATGTCGATATAATATCGTTAGATATGTCATCAATTCGACGTGAAATAGTTTCTGTCAATGCAGGGATTTTTTAAATGTCTTCAGCAGCTTCTTGTCTAACCATTTTCTTAACAATTTCTTTGCAGACCTGTAAAACTAATGTTTCAGCAAGAAAGTGCGGCTTTTTTGAAGCTGTCATTGAAGAGTTGTACCCTAAAAGTTTTTTGAAAACTCTACATAAAGATGGAAATGGATATGTTTATCTGAAGGTGAAATGTTTAGGTCCCCAAATACGATACTGATGTAGTGATGAAGAGTTTTGAGGAACTTATAATGTCGTATGAAGCTTTTTGGTGAAATATGTCATTAAAAATACATATGTTGGAATTTCATATAAATTTCTTCATGGCAAATTTAGGTGCTATGAGTTTCGAACGAAGTGAGAGGTTCCTCTAGGACATTTCCTAAATTCAAAGACACTACCGAGATAAATGGAATCCAGATGTCACAAGGAAACCTGACGTGTTATTTTTCACTATTCACATATTATTGTTTGGTGACCACAGTGCACTTAAAAATTGATAATTTTCATGTGACAAAAAAGTTCATCTTTTGTTGACCATCGTATTCAATAGTCATCATAAAAAACTTATACTGGGGATTGAGCAGAATAATGGAATTTATTCGTAACTTGGTCCTGAGGATATGTAAACTTAAATTAATGTTATCCTAGAATATAACAAGACAACATAATTGTGAAAAATAAGTTACAAAAATCTGCATATTCTAACCACACGAACAAATGTTAGTAATTTTATTTAAGAGCTTCAATTGAATATGAATAGTTGCTTATAAATTGAATGTACAGAGTGGCTGATGGTCAAGAATTTATTATCTTTCAAAATATCTAGTATACCTTTCAAGAACTTGTTAGTCAATGTAATTAAAATGAAGTCTACCACGAGTCCTAGTCATTTGAAGCGACTCGACTGTCATATTTTCATAAAAAAACACTTGACGACTGTAATTTAAAATTTTTGAGTGTTCGACATTTTTAAACATCATTATTACAAGAGCTACTGTTGATGATTTCAAGATAGTAAGGTTGTCAACAGAGTTGCCAGTTTTCATAAGATTGTATAAGGTGTCTAATTAATACTAGATTCAGTATTTATTATGATTCGTATAGAGAATATTAAAAATATAATGTTTATGATATAAAATCTAACAATTCTAAGGTTGAGGATGGAAGATGTAATAATTGGCAACCAAATATGCAAAAGGGCAGTTGAATTAACCAGAGAGTAAGAATTCCATAAGGATTACACCAAAAAACCGTGTAGACCTCTTTCAACCTTCTTGACTTAACCTATCCAAAAGCAGTGAATTTTTATCTTAGAATTCATTTGATGTCATAGATTTGTTCTAGGTTATAAATCATTTCTCTTTTCTCATTTCTGATTCCTCAGTTAAAGACTTTAGCTCTAAATAGATCATTACACAGTTTTTTCTGTACTTCACACTTCACATCACTCTACACACAGGGTCATTCATGGGAATCATAAAAAATTGACTATTTACTTTAAAAATTTTTTATTGGTATAGAAACACTTGTTAAATCATAGCATTTGTTACTTACTCACTTACGAAAAATTATGTCTGGCAAGTGATGTCCATTTTAGACAATACATTGTTGTAGCCTTTGACGGAAATTGGCCCAATTCTTTGCAGCATGTTTGTGTCAATCTGGGTGACGTGTCGACGAATTGCGATCTTTAGGTCCTCCAAAGTACATTCAGATAAAAATGGGCTTCGTCATTCATTAACAATATTACATTTTCATTTTCTTCAAAAATGGTAAGCATTTGTAGACAAAAATTTTAAGTAATCGCTGCTGGGAATCTTGCTCTTTTAACTGCTGCACGACGGCTATCCTGTAAGGATGGAAATTTAGATCTGTATGCAGAATTCGGCTTACCGCACTTGTACTCATTTGAAGTGCTACTAAATGCCTTTGAATTGAGCGGCGTGGGCTTCTGACAAAGGTTTCCGTTACTCGTTCAATGTTCTCCCGAGTGCTACCAGTTCGTTGGGGACCCGGTGGTTTTTCTTCAATATTGATCCACTTGTTCGAAGGTTGTTTACCCATCACAATATTGTGTTACGAGAAGGGACACTTATATTACGATGGATATTAATCTGACGGTGGAAATCTCGCTGAACAGCAGTTACGGATTCGTCATTTCGCACAAATCTGTCATACGCGTATAAGCGTTGGTCTAGCGTCCACGGCTCCATTTCAATGACTGAAATGTGAATGCTATTAGCAAAGGAAACGTTAAGTACCATACACGTGTCCCTCCCACCATGAGCGCTCGTGTACAACCCATTTCAAAAACATCCGGTTTCCGTGAATGACCCTGTATTTGCTAATTTTATGGTTTATTTTACTGTGTAGAGTATGCATTAATCATTGTCCCTTATTAAGTGATGAAAAAAATGGTTTTCTGTGAGTCTGATGTGCCAACATGAGCATTTTAAGTATTTTTATATCCAATACTTTTACGTGAAACTCAGAAAGAGAGCGAAACCAAGTATATTACTCTTGATAGCTAGACTGCTAATTTAATAATATATATAGAAGAAACGAACTACAAATAAATTACCTCTGCCTTAGGATACCTTAGAAAAACTTTTTTAAGTAAAATTATGGAGAATTATTTTCGATAGATGACATAACGGAATTCCTTCCTTTCTAATATCTTTAAAAATTAACCTTTGAAGAAAAAAATATATCAGATATATAAAACGTTCAAACTGACTGTTTTGCAACAATCTCTAAAATGTCACGATAAATTCAGGCGATTATATATCAAATATTGAGTATCAAAAGTGAGAAATAATTGTTGAAATAAGCTTAAAACAATATTGAGTGTATATTATTGATATTATGTGAAAAGTGTAGGGTGTATTGTACCATATTTCTCGTACATCGAGCTTTTCAGTTTGAAGTGCTTTAAAAGCGGCTTTTTTGGTTTTCTTGAATAATATTTCTATATGTTCTACTTTTTAGTTCGATTTATTATCAAAAATTAAATTGCTTTTCAGTTCAAGTCATTAATATTGTAAATCTCCAAAAGAGGTTGCATGGATGGGAAATTCGTCCCGAACAACATAATATAATTTAAGGTGTTAAATTCTTAAGTAATACTGAGGCACGTAGTAGAGTAGATCTCCAACAGAGGCTAGACAATTGTGAAATTTGTTTCTATATAAAGAGAAACTTTGTAGTGATAATTTCTAAAACAAATTTGCCGAAAACGAGATTTGAGCCCATGACCGGCGAATCCAAAGGTTGACGCAATTAAAGTATTGTGATATACCAACAGTAATAAGTTATAGTTTTTCAGACTTAAAAAGCTTTGATGGCAAGTAGCTTAAATTGTGAATATACCATATTTAAATCGTATGATTCAGCTCAATAAATAGTTCATTATCTTATTTCTCCCTATGATCACGATACATTTAAAACCTTATTGACATTACACCTTTCATTGAATTCATAAGTTTCACCAATTGTGGCGTCATAGCTCATTATTTATATTACAGGCAATATATAAGATTTGTATCAGTATGGAATCGGCAACGCTGTAGAATGCATTGTAAATTTCACGCTGGAGATTCTAGCTACTTGTTTGAGTTATATCAACAGCTGAGCTTAATTCTCAAATAACATAATTCAAGAATGTTTTAAATAAACAAACAGTAGATGCGTTTTCCAAGCTTGTCCCAATATAGCTGTATTTTAGAACAGAGGCGGAGAGGTGTATCATGATCAATCTTTACCATAAAATTTTTCTTATTATGGTTGCTACACTGAAACTTAACTACAAAGAAGATATCCTCAACAAATTGTGACGATTGTTGAATCAGAAGGTTATTGGAACTTGTAAGTCATCATTGATTATGACTAACAAGCTTTACTTCATTTCGTCTTGGATCTGGCAGAATTGCTATGTTATTGTTGAAGGTTTGTAGTTCTACTTTATACATTTAATAGCAACTAAAAGTACTGACCAGTACACGTATGCTTAACCGTAAAATACTCTTAGTTGATTCAATTAAATATATACAAAATATTAAGGACCTTGATATCACTATAGTTTAATTGACTAGAATTACACGTTTTTGATCAATTTTGGCTTAAAAGTGACCTTATTAATTTCCTAAAGACCAAATTCAAAAACTTAATTCTATTCTGAACAATTGGATTGATAATTGGTCAAGAACTTGCTATTGATTCATTTCTTATTTGAAGATTGATTGGGAAACATAGAAACAGAAACACCTGTATCTTCATTTGAACTTGATGATGACAGAGAAACAAAAACATATATTTTGTTAAAAATAAAAATTGCCAAATTTTAAAAAAGGAAGAAAAAATCATAAAAAGGTATAAAGACTATTACTAACAACTACTCAACAATGGTACAAATTGACATAAGAAGTAAATCAGGGGTAAAAATTTGTGAAAAAGAGATTGAACAGGCAATCACAAAACTGAAGAATGGAAACGCACCGGGATACGAAAAAGTAACTTCAGGAATGATCAAAAATGTGGGTCACAAAGGAAAAGATATGCTGTTCCATATTTTCAATGAAGCTACAGAAAATGAGACACTCCCAACAGACTGACAAACGGGAATCATATTACCAATATTCTTCATAAAATGTGATGAAAAGACTGCAACAACTTAATAACTGATAACATCAATTAGTAAAGCGATGAAAATGATGGAAAAATATTTGAAAAAAGAATTAGATTAACAGTAAAGAAACAAATGAAAAAACTGGAGTGGATTTCGAATGGGAAGTAACACCCATGATAATGTACTTACAGATGAATGAAAAAGCAATACAAGAAAAGAAGAGATTGTACGGGGTCTTGTCAGATTTCGAAAAGCCGTTGATAGAGTTAATAGAGTACCTAAAGGGAAAATATGGAAGATACTGGTTGCAAGAGGAGTTAATATTAAAATTATGAAGATAATACAAAATATTTATGAAAACAATGAGAATGCAGTCATAAGAAATAAGGGACCATATTCATGGACGAGATCATAAATGTGGGATGTGTGGGACATTCGTAGCTACAAAGAATTAACATCAGTGGAAACTAGAATTTGCAGACGATGTCATGCTAATACAAATAATAGCAAAGAACAAAAAACAGCTACAAGAAAATATTGAGGTATGGAACAAGCATTAATAGACATCGTTATGAAAATAAACAAGAAAAAGATAAAAGTGATGGTGATTGCGGGAGAAGAGACCAATATAAATATAAGAATCGATACATAAACACTGGAAAAAGTTAAACACAATCAATACTTAGAAACAATAATTGAAGAAAACGAGTCAAAAGATGCAAATATAAAATGCAAAAACCAATAAACTAAATTACGCCATGAGCACTGAATTAATAAATAAAAAAGAAATATCCAGAGAAACCAAACTAAAAATATTTAAAACAATATACAGACCAATTCTAACATTTGTATATGAATTTTGGGTACTGACAGAACGTCAAAATACCTTAGAAAAGTAAAAGAAGTGACAAAAAAGATAAACTAACAAACAAAGTACTACTAGAGAAGTGCAGTGAATACAACAAAAATGCATATGTCTGTATCATTGATTTCCAGAAGGCCTTTGATAAAGTTCAACATGATAAACTTTTAGAGAATTTGACAACTATTAGACAACTTAGATCCAAGCGATATACGATTAATAAAAATTATCTATTACAATCAGACGAAATCCAAATTCAAAAGGGAGTTCACCAAGGCTGCGTTCTTTCTCCACAAATATTTAATCTATATTCTCAGTTTGTTTTTCAGAAAGGGCTGGTGGAGAGACATGAGGAACATTGATTAACAACTCGCAGATTCGCAGATGATATTGCTTTAATGGCAGAGAGCGAAGAAGATCTTTAAATCCTATTGAAGAGAATCAACCCAAAATGTGAAAATGTAGGACTCAGTATAAATATTGAAAATAGTAAATTCATAGTTATAGGTACAAACCAATATATTAATATTAACCTTAATCTCACATTGATTGGTAAACAAATAGAATGAGTGGAAAAATATACACCCCACAAAAATTATACCATCACTGGTATTTTAAGTTATTTTTAATACCTAATTTTAGTTTTTTGGGATAATCTGTATATTTATCAACTTAATATATGGTTTCTTATCATGGGCAAAAAATATCACAAGTTTTTACAAATTATTTTGGAAACAAAATGCTCGAGTAAGTAAATCATTTCTGTCTTAAAGAATGCATTTAGATCGAGAACTTTCTAAGCAAATTGTGTTATTGTATCGTGAAAATTTAAATTTATTTTGTTATTAATGGATTTGCCTCAACGTTTAACAAGACATGTGATGAATGAAGAATCCGCTAGAATCATCGCGCTCATACAAGATGGTCGAAGATAAAGATACTTCGCCGGGGTAATTGGAGTTTAACGAAGCACCATATCCAGAGTTGTTAGTCGCTACCAAGAAACAGAGCAGCTAACTAGAAGACCCGGACAAGGCCGCAGAAGAGTAACTTCGGTAGTAGATGATCGTTATTTGTTACGGCGTTAAGAATTAGGCATACCTCCGCTCGAAGACTGCAAACAGATCTGTTGGCTGCTCGTAATGACCGAATAAGCCTACAAACAGTTCGAAATAGACTGAGAGAAGCAGGTATCGAGTGCCAGCTAGAGGTCCACGTTTTACCAAAGAACATCGAGTAGCAAGATGAATTGATCGAGAGCACGCAACTTGGAATATTTAAGATTGGTCCAATATTTTATACACGGATGAATCAAGATTTGGTATGTATTCATCAGTTAGGCGTGTACCAGTATATAGGCGACGTGGTGAACGGCACGATCAGGTTAATTTTTGTCAAACTGAAAGCTTTGGTGGTGGCTCTATCATAGTTTGGGGAGGAATTTCTTTCGAGGATCGCACGGATTTAGTACCAGTGAATGATGAGAGAATAAATGCTGACAAGTAGATAACCAATATCCTAGAACCCCATGTAGTGCTCTATATGCCTCATATCGGTGACAACTCTGAGCTAATGTACGATAATGCTCGTCCACACGCTGCTAAAGTGGTTCTGCAGTAGTTAGAATAGGTAGAGATACCAACCCTGAGTTGGCCTGCACGTTGCCCGGATCTTAACCCAATAGAGCATGTCTGGGACCATCTAGGATGGCAATTTCAGCAACATCCGGCACCAATAAGAACACTAGATGATCTTCAAAATGTTCTTTTTAACTTCTGGGAAAACATGCCGCAAGGATACGTCCAGAACCTGCTTAGAAGCCTCCCAAGACGAATGGATGCTGTAATTGGAGCGAGGGGCGGCAACACACGCTATTAGAAATTCATTGGCTGGTTTTAGTTTAAGCACCGTTCATTTTTTTTGTATAGATATTTTGTACAATTTATTTGATATTTTCTATGTTTTGGTAAATCAAACTTTTTGTCCTCTGTAGATTAAACTGATATAAAATAAATGTTGCAAAAGCCCTATTGGTGTTTTAATTCGTAATAATAATAAAATTCGAAAACCGCATTCAAAATATTTGAGAAATAATGAGTGATACGCTAATTTTTGTGGGGTGTATATTAAGTATCTTAGTTCAGTCATAAACGTTCGAATGGATCCAGACGAAGAAATCAAGATCAGAATTGCAATGGCTTGAAAGGCATTTATCAAGTACTCTTCAATGTTTACAAACAGAAATCTAAGCCTCCACGTCAGAATGGGTTCCAGGAAATATTATGTGTGGTCAGTACTGTTGTACAGAGTGGATACTTGGACCTTGAAAGCTCGAATGATCAAAAAACTTGAGGCATTTGAGATGTAGCTCTATAGACTCATCCTGAAGATACCCCGGATTGAGAGAATCACCAACGATGAAGCTCTAAAACGCATTGGTCGCAAAAGAAAGCTGTTGATAATTATTAAAATAAGAAAAACATCTTACATAGGACACATCTGAAGCAACGACAACTACCTACTGCTACAGAGCATAATGCAGGACAGAGTAGAGGGAAAGCAATGCATCGGCAGGAAGAAGAAATCCTGGCTCCGTAACATGAGAGAATGGACAAATCTCAGCCCCGGAGAAAAACGTCGTAGCCAACCTTCAATGCAAGGACAGCACGAGAAGAAGAACAAACATAGATTTAAGAAGAGACCTAAGTATACAACCTACATTAGATTATATAGAGGAAAAACAACTTCAGTGGTGGGGTTGAAAGAAAATTGGAAAAAAGAAAGAGAAAGATGGTCTCAGAGAATTGTGGGATGATGTTATAACAAAAAAATTGAATGAACGGGGAGTAAAGTATAAAGAAGTAAAGAAGCGAAGGAGCTAGCTCATAATAGGAATAAATATTAATATATTACTATATTAAAAACTGGATCTATAAAAATTGTATGAATTAATTCCCTCAAGAACAAAATTATGCACGTCGCTGTTTAACAAGAATATCTGGCTTGATTGATGTGAATATTTTTAATTTCAGTACTAATATAAAAACATAAATAAACATAATTGATATTTTTTGGTGTTATCTTAAGCCATCAGATTGTAGCTGCTGTCATCTGTTATTATTATTCAGAACAACCAACGATTGTTAGTATTTCAGACAAGCGAGTACCTATTAGAAAAGGAGTTTATGCTCAATTAACTTTTTATCGCTTCAAACAATCTCAGGAATTTTTAACGAATCAATTAACATTTTTATGCTGATATACATAAACAACGCATTTTAACCAATCTTGTTGGTACTTGGACAAACAGAAAAATTGATTGTAACTAGATGACGATTGTGGAAAATTATTACAAGAAATAATTGTTACGTGGGTGATTTTATGTATTTCGAGAAAGAGGAAATTTCTACTACGTAAATATTCCTCTAAATTAAAGAATACCAAGATATACGTGAAAATTTATTTGTTAGCTGTGGAATGCGTGACGATGCATTATTGGAATAAAATATTAGATCGTTAATATTGACTAGCTGAGGATTTGCAGGTGAACATTTTGTAATGGATCAGTTTGCTGTATTTGTACGTTGATCTTCAATCTTGATTACTTTCACTAATGCTGAGATGCTGAATAAAACTGCATACATAACTTTTTTGACAAACCATTGTTTTTCACTATTGTTAGTGTTGGTGAATTCTCATTTTTCTGTCTTTTGAAAATCCTTATAGGTATTTAGCACTCAAAATGTAATAATTCTGTTCACATAAAGATTATGAGAAATTCAATTTACTGTTGCAGATCCAGCACCAAGAGTTACCTCAATCATTTGATAGGATCATCTTCGATCTCCTTTGATTAGTGTCAATGTTGTAACAGTTATTCAAGAGGACCTTTCAGCATGTGCCTTTTTACCAAACTATATCCTTCCTAGTTATTTCATCAACAGCCAGTTGCATATGGACGATTTCTATCACCAAATGCACATATTTCCTGATCGTATTTTTCATAAAAAATTCGAAATAACAATCATCAATAATCTTGAGAAAGCTACGTTTGTGAATTCAGAAGTTGATAATAATTATGAAAAATGGGATTTGCCTCAGTTTCTTCCCAATTTCATTTGAGGATGCTAAAATGTGCAGTTTTTTCACTATATTTTTTCCCTGATTTTGAATATTGATAATTAGAAATCTAAATTATGAAGTAATGCTATACCGAAGTAGAAAATAGAAAAAAAGTTGATAAATCATTTAATGCAATGAGAGATGTACTAAAAAACAAATTAGAAATTTTTGGAAACTTAGTGAGGTCTTCTATGCTGTATATCTGTGGACACGCAGGTTCCTCAGGAAATTAAGAAATGAAACAAAATGAGAGAATGAGTAATTGAACATCCAGAGAAAAAATAAAGATCAAACCAGTTAGAGATAAAATATATGAGATGATTTGGACACATGTCCGATGACCGGCAGATGTGTTTCGTAATCAAAATAGCTTAATAAGAATATAAAAGAAGTAAAAAGTCAAACAGTCATAGACAGTCCTATATATAGGATTCATTGAAAATAAAATGAAATAAAAATGTTCCGAAAAAGTTGGACAGAATCGATAAACATTTTTTAAAAGGATTTCACAAAATATCCATATTGGAAAAATGTATTTTATTTCTCATAAGACATCACAATAATCAACAAAACTAAAAACAGCAAAGAATTGGTAAGTATGTTGGTGTGAAATGTACTCTGAACCATTCTTCTTTAACCAGTGTTCTGACTGGTGGTTTCCGTGTGTGATTTCTGGTTTTTGACCAATTGTACCCTACGTGTTTTCTGGCATTTTTATTTTTGTGCTTTAATTCAATTTATGACTGTTCCAATTTTGTTTTGAATAATTTCATAACTCTACAAAAGTGATTTTATTCCCTTAGGAACGTCACTGAAAAGGTGTTGAATCTGGGCTTACACTATGATCTATCTTTAAGTAATATATAATTTTTGATAGTACTTCTTTGTAAGCAAGAAAATTTGATAAAATGCTCTTTCAGTTATTAAAAATGAGTAGTTTCTATTCCACACACAATTTTTGAAAACAACTTTTTGAAACTATTGACTATAAAACACATAATTGCAGAGTGTCAATTGCTTAACGCAGAGAGATAATCATCTAATATCTGAAATTTTAGTTTTTGAATACGATACAACCAACTTTAAGCAATACTTCCGTCATAGCATTATCATAAACTCAACCTAGAAAATACCTGTAAAGATATACTACAATTTCAGCTTAGCCGTCTACGCCAATTACAAGTTTATGGTTGATCTGAATTTTGTAATAGAAAAAATAGGTTTCTATAATAGTCGTAATAATAAGTAAAGTTGCTGAATTTACAAAGTTGATTTTAGAATTATCATATACAGGGTTGTTGAAGAGTTGATATATCATCATGGAGTTTTTTAATCACAAAAACATAAAGAAATTCATATTTTGCAAATTATTCTATATTATTTGTATTTCCTATAATTATAAATGGCATATCAACATTTGTAGTTTGATTATTTTCACAAAAGTGGTTTATTGAAATCAGTTAACGTTGTTTTAGAAAAAAAGATGAATTCGATAAGCCCTGTAAAGAGCTGCATCGCATGAATCTTCAATTACCAAAAGCCAACTTCAAGTATGAATGACGCCTGATCATTGTTGAGCTATTATGGAATATTGAAAAAAAAAACCGAATAACACGAGTTATTTCAAAAGAATATTCAGTATATACGAAAATATAATCTAGATCTTAAGCTCTCTTCACACAACTCTAATATCGTACGTGGTTCTGATCATTTTGATGATTATGATTTTGTTCATTAGTTTTTTCTATACATAAATAACAATTCCACATTCTGTCAGAGATATGAACTCGTTAGGATCGTTATGCAGCAATACACTTCTCGGCCACAATACCGGACAAACGAAGAGGGTTATATAAAGTGGATTATTCCAGAACTAACATCATAGATTTCTACATAGCGGCAAATTTACCAATTTACTTATATGAATAAGAATAAGATGAAGTTTGCAATAATAAAATTCACATATTATGTAAATAAAGTTCATAAAAAGAGTCTCTCCCATGCATATCGTGAAACTCGCAGCATAATAACAACAAAATAAATATTATTTCTTAATTATCTCTATATTGTCAATATAACTGTTGAAATTGAATTACACATTACATTTTTATGGCCTTTGAATGAGCAAAATATTTCATATTAGTGTATTAAATCTTATACATTAGGTATCACTCATTCTTTAGAATCTGCTCACTCAGCCTGTTGGTAAAATCTTCTACTGTTCATACAAAAAACTAACTTTTAATTTAATAGGTTAGTCTTGGATGTAGTTGGCCTGACCTAGAGATAGCGGTAGTTGGTTGAAAAATAGCACTGTATTAGAAAGTAGACAATGTCTACAGCATATCAAGTTTAGTATTTGTTTGGCAGTCATCAATAGTAAAAGTTTTAGATGAAACCATCAACTAACCTGCGGAGACGAGCATCGCAGTGGTCGACGAAATGAGGTGACGACTCCAGAAATGTTAACAGAAAATCCACATAGCGGTACTGAATGATTGTCGACTGAAAGTTCGCGAGCTAGAAGACATAGTAGGTCAAAAAGTGCGGTATATCGAATATTATGATGGGAGCCGCGTTTGCTCACAATGGAACAAAAACAATCAAAAATACGGATTGAAAAGAGAGAGCCGTCATCAAGAAAGGCAAAGACCGTTCCATTTGCAGGCAAGGTCATGGCGTGGGTTTTTTAGGTTGCGCAGGTCTTGACAGAGGAAAAACTATCAACTTTGAGTATTATACGAACTTATTTCAACAAGCGAAGAAATCAAGCAAAAACGGCCGCATTTGGCTAAGAAAAAAGTGTTGTTTCATCAAGACAATGCACCAAATCACACATCCGTTATTGCAATTGCAAAATTAACGAGTCAAAGTTTGAATTGCTACTTCATGCACCCTATTCACCAGATTTGGCCCCCTCCGATTATTTTCTCTGCCTAGACTTGAAAAAATTACTCGGTTTTCAACGATTTTCCAATAATAAAGAGCTGATGTCGGCAGTTAATAGCTATTTTGAGGAGCTGGACGATTCTTATATAAAAAGGGTATCGATTTTATTGAACATCGCTGAGAAAAGTAAATGGAGCTAAAAGATATCGTATTGAAAAAAAATATTTTTTTTCTTGGGCCTGGTACTTTTGAGAACATCCTCGTATATAACCTTTGGGTTTCTTAGCAGATCTCTACATAGTCTCTTATTAGTTTCGCAGCTGATTGCCTATTTATGAAGTTCCAATTTGCTGTTCATCTGTTTGCACTGAATTCTTGTTCTAAATCTTACTCGTATTTTGTTTTTTTATCATTTTTACTATTCTCGTATGAATCTACGAAAAGAAAGTTAACCATATTATAGAGAAAACCTATCAAGCACTTGAACAATGTTTTATTTGAATGATGAAGGTGTCTTGTACGGCATATTTTCAAACATAATCACGCGATGCCGATAATTACTTGTAGCCTAATAAATTTATTTCACACGACCCACAGGCACATAGGCCCCACGGGTATAAGGGTCCTGCTTGCGAACTCAATGATAAATCGTTTAGTGTTACTCATATCTATCAGTCTGACAACTCAATCTTTTCGCGTGCCTACAAGTCATAAAAAGTAAGACAACGATATTCTTTGTTAGATAAATGATAGTTTCTAAATGAAGTAACACGTTAAATCGATTAGATGATGATAAAAGAGGCATATCGCATCTCAAAAAATCTTTTTTCTAACTAATACATCAACGAATTAGTGTTTTTATCCTCCAGCAAATAGAAAATAAAATATTATCAGTTTTAATAGTTTATTGGTGTCAATAAAGAATCTTTCCAGAACCTTATTGGAAATAGATACTGTTCAAATCAGTTCCTCGCCTCATATTATTACGTTTATAACTAAACTGAATGCATTATAATCAATAAAAAATCATTTTTTTAACCACATTTTATTCGAAATGCACGTTATTATTGGTACCATTGTTTTCAAGAATAATTTAAATAATAGTTAAAAGTTAGTGATGACAAGATTTGAAAGGTATATGTGAATATATAGGTGCAGAAAAGTAAAGAAAAGTTGATCTTATAGGAGCTATCACTTTCTACATTTGAAGGGATGAAAAACCGATTGCAATGTGTTGAAAAATATTAAGTGAAATAGTGATACCATAAGGTGTATGCGTTCATCTCAGTGTCCCAGTGAGGCCCGCACTTTATCTTATTGCTATGTTCATCTACTTATGTTTACAATGTAATCTTTCATCATTAGCATCCATTATTTTGACAATTTGATCAAAATTGCTTAAAAATTTCTGTCCAGTTCAAATAAATTGTGGTCTTCAAAAAAAATCAGTATTACTTAATTTCTGTATATAAAATTGAAATAGTTTAAAAGATTTGCAGGTTCATTTGAACAAAATTCGATTCACCGACTAGAATGGTAAGCTTTTTTAACGAACCATTAATATATCGAAGCTATTTTAATTTTGAAACCTCTTTTAATTGAAGCTTCATATAAATGATTTATTTTAGAAATAATTTTTGGGTACTTTTGTTAAATCAAGTTAATCTAGCTGAACATAATATTAGAGAATGACAAAAATGCAGAATATAACTGTCTAAATTATATAAACATTAATTTAAACGACATTATTGATTATTTTAGCAATTTTTCATTGAATTATGTGCTATCTTCATAAGTGAGATACTATGCAAAATTGCACTTAATTCATCTTCCAGAGCTGACTAGCGACCACGCCATGTGTCCTCACATTTGAACATAGATAATACAGGTACACATTTCTGCGAATAACTTCCTCAATAAAACAATAATGATCATGTTATCCAAAAAAATCATTATAATAAGAAAGATACCTGATTTAACTATAATCATAATTATTCATTCTACCATGTTTTGATTGATTATCACATATATAATGGAATTGTAATCTTTGGAAATAGAAATATAGAAGGTACTCAGATGACTGATTTAATTTTCTCGTTAACATGCTCGACTCAAGTTATCTTATTCGTTGAAATATGGAAAAACTCATGAAACTATTCATAATAACTACGCCGTTATAAAAAAACTCATACAAGCACAAGTTTCGTTACAACTCAAATAAACCGATACTTCTATTTATTAAATAATGGCGTATCGAAGCGATTCTGAGTTATCCTCTTCTAACGATCATTCCATTGTTGTTATTTAGCGATATTGTTTACAATAAATTACATAGTACATTGTATATCGGTGCACGTATTCTCCATCATGACCAATTAAAAGTTTGTACAACGTTATAATATAATTAATTGTGCCTTTCACTGAGAATTTCCGATAAAAACTGTTTCATGTAATTGATAAAAATTGACTTTAACGACCACCCTTCATATATATATCACGTTTTCTTCCAGAAAAATATTATATACAACTCATACTTCAAGTTTGTAATACTTTAATCACTTCTCTATAGTATGGTTGTTTTCATATTCGTGTTAAATGAGCTTTTGAATATAATTTAACGTTCTTAAGAGAATATGCGATATTTTCATTATTGAATAATTGGTCCACCTATAGATATTTAGAAAATCCGAAGAATTGAATTTGTACATCCATCTTTCAGATGCTTTTGTAAATACCGTATATATTATATTGATAATTAAAATGGTTGTCGGAATACTTTTTGTGATTTAGTTCTAGTGCTTTTCCATTTTACTCACAAAGAGTTTCTACATCATCTGTTCATCAGTTATTTCAAGTATATTGATGCGAGAATCGATACAAACAAACCTCTATCGATTTTTTTCTAGAACTCACTAAAACTGCAATGAATGAATGAATTTTCAGTTGAAAGATGACATAGAAATGTATTCACAATCAATCAATAAATGTTTGTGCTGTTAGAAGTAGATCCACGTTTGTGAAGTAGAAAAATTACTTATTTTAGAACTTACTCACTATAAGTAAGCAGATACTCAAAATGTTGTCCATTTACTTCAATACAACAAGCCATGAGATTTTTAAAACTTTGCATTACATTTTGCAACATCGATGACTGTTTTTCGGCATATTGGATTTATGCATCCCACGAGGTTACGTGACCAGTATCTGCATTTATGCCGATTTACGTTCCCATTAATACAATCGGAAAACAAAACATTAGTTAGAAAATTTCCATCATTAGGTCGGCAAACTCTTCACGTTTATTAAAATTGTCATCTGGCAACTATTGAACCAAACGTTACTTTGTATAAATGAAATTTATTATTGAGTAAAATATCTAGATTTGTTTTCAGTTGATGCTGTTTTTCTGCGCCCTGATTTGGATAAATCTTTCACTGAACCAGTTTCGTGAAACTTTTTTACTTATTTACTGACAGTAGATCTTGTTATGGGATTTCGGTTAGGATATACATTATTAATGATATTACACGTTTTTTGTTGACTTCTACTACTATCACCATATCTCTATATGAATAAAATATCAATTTGTTCTTTTTCAAATAAACGATACATTGTGACTTTCAATAAACTTCAACTATAATAATTTATTATAACTTCAAATTTGTTATTGTAGCAGTCATAGCTATCTGAATGTATTATTTTAACTTCGACGAATATAACGTAAATGTAGGCGTAGGTATAGGAGAATGTTATAAGTACAATAATCAGTATTTTTCAAGGATTTCGAACAGCAAAAAATATACAGGGTGATTTATTTGAAATAACAAGGTTCATTATTTTTCTGACAACAATGTAAATACTATCATCATGGTATCACAAGGTATTGGCCGTATCACAAGACCATAGCGCACAAAAATTTATAAAAATCGTACAAGCCGTTTCCGACATAATTGAGGCGTTCCATACATAAAACTCACTCTATATAATGGTTGCTAAATATGGCGTATCATAAATATTCGGATAAATTTTAAGGAGAGGTTGCGAGATGAAATAGTATGAAAGGTACAAGAAATGGAGAAATTCAAGGCTAAGATCTTCTGAAATATTCATTGTTCAGAGATGAAAACACATATTTAGTGATAAATGGTTCATAAAAATAATGAAAAAAAGGTGTTGGATCAAAAATTCGTACAAACTGTTTGTTTTAATTCAATTATTTGCACTTCATTTGATGACTACTACATGACTACTACAATATAATAACAGACATTTCATATAACTGAATCAGCACCTAGTCGGCTCGCTTTTCTAATTTTTGTTTCTAAATGTTGCATTAAATTATGAAATGCTGAATCTGGCGTTCGCTCAAAATCCTTTTTTATTTTAACTTTTCAGATGTAGCTGCTTCACAAATTTCAGAATGAACTATTCGTTTCAAATTTCACAAAAAACGCTCAAGTGGTCTCAGTTAAAATACTTCAGAAACATTTCTAGACTTCTGACTAAACGGAATATTCGACTATGAATAATATTCCACTCGTCCATTGAATAATGAGCAGTTGTCATATCTGGCCAAAAGTCAAAATTTCCTTCAAGAGGTATTTTTGATGCACTGTATTAATCTAGATATAACACACTTTTTTCCATATATTTTGGTGGTTACAGAAGTTCCCGAAGGTCAAATATATAATGAAGAATGACCACAAGAAGATTATCGCCAAACATATAAACATTTTTCAGTGTCTTTTGAAATAAACTTCTGAAATCACTTCCTCGCCTCTCTGACAATAACAAGTCTGTTTGACTTCCATCAAAAGTGAAATACGACTCGTCACGTTAACGATTTCCAAACCTTAGCGGGCGAAAACTCGTTGTCACATTTTTGTTCCATTCGTTGCTTCTGATAATATTAGGGTGCCGATTTTCCTCCTTTGTGAACCACATCCTGTTCGTTTAGAAGTTTACTCACATATTTTGTATCGATTTTGAATTTTCTGCCTAATTTTCGCCAGTTTCTGTGAGTTGCTTTAACCAAACCTTCTATCTCCTTTTCTTGAATTTTATTGTATTTCTGCGTGATCCTTACTTTCTATCAATTGAAATACCTGTCTCAACATGCCAACAGATATCGTAAATTATTTTTCTGGCTCCTCCCATTCTAGCAAAGTGGTTAACCGTAAAAGATTTCTTCAGATCTTGATTTTGTTCATAAAACTTGGCAAAGTGTTTGACGTCATTCGTTTTCTTTTCTTTTAGATTTTCGATACTTAGTACTAAACTTTTAAGAGAAACTTGATGTTTATACTGGGGACACTTGACAACTACCAAATTAAGAGGAGCAATTCAAAAAATTCTCAGATAACGCCCACTTCACGTTCAAAGCTGTCTAAAAATGTTATCATATATAACATATTGTACATAACCTAGCCTAACCTAACAAATTATACATACGTTGTGTCCTCACACTCACGTATTCAAAGTTTTCACCATTGTTAGTGATACATGTATTGAATTACTCATAACTTATGTGATCATAATTCTACGACAGTCTTGACTGAGATCTACAAACATTTCTATCGTTAGGTAAATGATCTCCACAATGCTCCAGGTGAACCTTGAAATGACCAAAGAAGGTTTGATAAGAGTCTACACAAATTTCCATAGCTAGATAAGTGATGTGGTCCTATAGAGAGACTTTGCAGAAGTTAGAAATTTCCACTGTGAGATCTCCTCATTTGTTGACGAGTTATGAGAATTATCGTTGAAATGTAGTAGCAAAAACAACCTCCACGTTTCAAAATCTCACCGTAAATTAGCGACCTGAATCAATAGCTTTGATGTGCACAGTACAGGGGTGGTCAGGAAACCGGTTTATTACGACTAACTCGTCGGTAACCTGATCTAAGTGATCACAAACACATTTGCTCTTATGAGGAGAGACTTCATCAAGCTGAAACCACATACCAAGTCTGATATGTTGTATCCCAAGGTCAAGGAAATTTATTCTGATTTACGTCTTATCATAGAGTTGACGAAGCTTCGTCATACGTTCAAGAACCTCAGTGTTAGTAATTCTATAGACTCAACTTCTAGCATATCAAAATACGGCGATAAACCCACATCTCAAACGCTTTCTAGCGATTGAGCAGATTTTCTGTGAGTATCAATAATTCTGCACAATATAAGAATACAGTAAAGACATAACATCGTGCCATCCTGATACGCAGATCAAGGTTGAGATAATAGCTGGCTGGATAAAGCTACTACAACCTCTTGGAAACAAGCTCTAATCCATAAATCAGGTGTATGCCTGACAGGTCTGCCTTCGTATAAAGTTCTATGATCCTGTGCCAGCGCAACTTAAATAACTGGGGTATGGTAAGGTCTGCTACTTCCTATGCTACTTTCAATAACTTCACCAAATGCAGAAGCTTTGTAATGCAAATGTAAATCCTTGTGCACCCCTCTTGAAGGTTATTCTAAAGGGACAACATCGAAAATTTCATTAACTGTCCATATATGTGGATATAAAAGCAAATCATGAGATATTTATAAACTAAAACACACTCATTCTAAAAGGTGAAATTGAAGTATTCACAAGACTTAATGTAGACAAACATTAAGTCTACGTGTGAGTGCTTCTTTACTCCATAACAGTTTAGCCGTACCGAATGAAACCATTTATTAAAATTTATACAGATCCTTATAATTATAAAGTAATTTATTAAATAGGTGCAATTTAGTAAAATGTAATAAATCATTTCTGAGAAAAAGTGTCTGTATACATTATCTCTTATTTTCTCTTATGAAATTTTGGTAATTTAATTATAACGTATCTAGAATGAGGCTGAGCCTTCAGGAATACCGTATTATTTAAATGAATGGTTTGTTGGTATCGTACCTCCCACTCTGATCTAATTAACGATAATAGAATATTCGCTTGATGGTACCAGATTTCCAAAAATTCTTCATGTATTATTTATGTAAAACAACAGATTGCAGACCCCACGCAGATTAATACACATGTGCTAAAGATCAATTTTATAATATATAACATTTTCGAATCAATTTCTGATTAGCATACTTTTTACGATTAAATTCACACAATTAACATTATTCAATTCTAAGAGAAGGGACAGCATGGAGAAAAAAGTGATAAATATGTTATACATAGAGGAAGAAAGATAAATATCACTTTAATATTGCAGCAATTATTAAAAAAGGAAATAAAACATAATACGATTTTTTATTTAGGGATTTTTATAATTGATTTGACTTGATTTCTGTTGATCCCTATATATGATTTGTTTCTTCTACACGCCTTGATGTCGTGGATTTAGCAGCAGGATCAGCAGACTATAGCCTAAGGTGGCAGATTTCAAGGAGCGGCAAATTTTGCTTAACTCTTTTCTTTAAATTCACAAAATTTAAAAAAGAATTGTTTACATGAAGAAGACGAGCTTTGAAATGATTTCAGAAATAAAAGTAGTTCGATAATAATGGAAATTTAGAACCATACTAAAAAGTTAAAGCTCTCTACATTATCTATAATTTTGAATTAACATATCAAATTCCGGGGATCAGACAGCAAATTTGTAAATTCGCCAATGAATGAGTTGGTTATAGTTATCACAGTTTTTTCCTAGTACAACATGTCTGGTTGAGTTATTGAGGTGGGACAAAATTATATAGCTAATTTATAAGATGAAATAGGTTAGGGATACAGCAGCGGTTGCTTCATTACCTGTTGGTATCTTATTGGTTTCAAGGAAATCACAGAATACCCATACCATCCACTAGCGTTGAATTGGATATGGGGATGCGAAATGGTGTTATTTTTCGGTAAGTTCTTCAATATTGTTCGCTGATCAGGCTTGTACCCTTTCTGATAATATATATTTTATACGATCAAGTAATATAGGACAACTGGGCTCATCAGAATTTACCGTAATGCAGCCGATTTGCCTCTTTACTCTATGTAGACTAGAATCCTGGTCTAAAATGTTAGAAAATCGTATATCGGAATGAACAACTTCCACGGCTGCTTCAAATTTTTGCAATAATACACGAATTTCATATTTTTCGTACTCCATACTATTCATTGTAAAAACATGATGCGTCGACTCTAAAAAAAAAACGGAATGAATAAAAATAAGTGAGGAAATTGTACTTTTCCACACGAAATATCGTTTAGAATAAGTTGTCTTGCTTTTGCGGACGATACTTGCACATAATCCTGTGTAATGAAGTGAAAGTAATAGATTTGACAATCATTTGAAGGTTTATTAGCTAGAGCAGTTTTTGATTTGTCTGAGAAAGTCGACAACAAGTTGTGAGTTAAAATGCTTCTGAAATTAGCTCAGCGATTTAGTGCGAACAATCTACTCCTAAATGTTTTTTCAAAATTATTTTTATCCCCACACTTCCCGAAATGGGACAATTATTTGGGGAGATTCAAATAAAATCTTAATAGGTCTTAAAAATGATAAAAACTCAGCTGGTTGATATAATCACGTCAGAATTGACTGAGATCTAGTAGTAAAAAATCACAATCAAGGCCTGTAATAAATGATATTTCAGTTGAATCAAATGATACTAACAGTTAGTCTGGGGAAAATAACAGTTTATCCCACAACTAATTTAGATTGGCTAGATATTTATTAATAACCAAGTAGTTTAATTCTTGAATATCGAAAATGGTTTTTCTAGTTGTTAAACGTTCATGGAATTTATATTGCTCTGTATGAATTCTACTAATCCACCTTTTCGTATTATATTTCTCAAAATACCAAGAAGCTGTCAAATTGAATCAGTAATTATTAGTATATGGTATGGATAAAAGAGGATATAAGAGTTCGAATACCTGAGAGTGACAGTGACAAACGGAGGAGATGAAACCAGAGAAATCGACAATAGACTGGCGAGACGGTAAAAAGTTTGTGATAGCCCTAGGAGGACTATTACGATCAAAATGCCAAGTTACAAGACATTATATAACCAACAGTACTTTATGGCAGCGAGTGTTGGACCATGAACAAAAAAGAAGAAAACAAAATAAAAATATGGAAAAGTACTAACAAGGACGAGAAGAACTAGTGCACAGATCGAGACACTGTATGGTCAAACTGGAATAGGATGTATGGTCAGAGCAAAAAAAGCGTTTTCTTATCGGGAACGTGGCAATGAAGCACCAAAGTAGACTAACTTCTATACATTTTCCGAGCTTTCAAATACTTTCAAAAACTCCTCTGAAGAGTATGATGTCAATTGACCTTTTTGTCGATATTAACATCCACAATTGCTTGCAATTGTAAGGAGATATTGTAACTACTGACTAGTTTCGACGTTATAGCGTCTCATCAGAGCAGTTTAGCTGAAGACAACGTCAAAGATCATCTCTATTTTGTTCATGTAGTTAAACATTTCCCAGCGAACGCTAACTGACGCTATATCAAAATAAAGAATTTCTACTATTCACCTCCGAAATAATTTCGAAACTCAATATTTCGGCGCCAATTAGCGTTCGCTGGGGAATGTGTAACTACATGAACCAAATAGCGATGCTCTTTGACGTTGTCTTCAGTTCGGGTCTCAAGCTCGAACGAAGGTTGTTAAACTGCTGTGATGAGATGTAATAACGTCGAACCATTGGGGATGTTAATAACGACAAAAAGTTCGATTGGCATCACGCCCCTTCGGGTAGTTGTAATTTAATATTTATCGAAATATTAGCCTGGAAATTAGTGGTTTTTACCTTTGAAGAACGCCATTTTCGAAATATTGAATTTCACAAACAGCTCCTTATAAGTCTCCTAAGCGCAAGGCTTCCAGTCAAGTCGCTCTACTGCCTTTCTTCATTTATTTTTGTTCGAGGCTGCTGTCAGTATCTGAATTTTTTCAACTGAGATTATCAGAAGACGAGACTTCAATTCGAGAGATAATAAAAAATATTTTGAGCCCTCAATATTTCTAGCCATTATGGAAATAATAAGAAAAGCTTGAGATGTAAAAACAACCTCAAGCTATTTAGTGATGAACTTTAGGATCATCTATATAAAGAGAGTCTACAGATTGAACTTCTATTATACAATTATAAGTAAAATTTTATCTTCAAATAATTCAGACACCTGTAGATGAAAAACGACTTCATACAAAGTAACAACTCAATTATTAAAAATCCAACCGCACCTTTTAAAAACCCATTCTCACTTTTTAAATGTTGTTTTTACTCATTAACATTAATATTTTGATTAATTGCTTGAATCTTTAGAAAAAATGCGTTACTTGCTCCCTGTTGCGACTTCTATTATCATTTATCATGTTTCGACATCGTTACTAGCAATTTGATGATCCGACAATGGTTCCAATTTGATATATCTAGAAATACCCACAGCATTGAATGTTCAATAATTTACTTTCGTTAGTTAATACAAGCAAATTATAACTTTCCAACCAATATTAAGTATCAAATGGATGGAAATTGTTGAGAAAATTAGTGAATATAACGTCAAATCAACGAATATGTTTGAAATAAAAGCTATAGTTTCATAAACAATTTGTTTAAACGTGGAACAAATTGTCCAAAAATTAGTCTGGTAGAAAATTCGTAATATATCTTGAGATATATTATGTGGGAGTCAATGTCAATGTCAACGTTCTACTCATTAACTTGGCCGAATACATTCTTTTGGGCATATATCTGACTGAATAATTGTGGTGAAAAAGTTGTAACAAAATAAAAAGTTAATGATTGAATTTGTTATGGAACAATATATACATCATCAATTTGTATCTACCAAAAATATCGAAAATGACCAATACAAATTTGAGAATTATGAAGAAGAAAATATGAGCTAGTAGGAAAATTATTGGAAAACGAATTAGAGAAAGCGCTAGGCTTGGAAAAAAAAGCAAACAACAAATTATGGTTTGACGAGGGGTATAAAAAGAAATTAGAAGAAAAGAATATAGTACAACTAAGTATACTTGTACACATCGGACTTGCTCACTTCTAACAACGCTTTAACGGCCACATTTGCCGACAATACTGCCGTTTTATCTTCGCACGAAGACCTTCAAACAGCATCCTAGCTTTTACAATCAAACCTGGATAGTTTACATGTATGTATAACATCCACAAAGAGAAGTGGGTTTAAGCGGCAAGGAAATACTACAACGGGAAGACGTAAAATACGTCGGGATTCACATGGACCAAAGACTAACACGGAAAAAACACATCTTCACTAAAAGGAAATAACTTGGCCTCAATCTGCATAAACTCTACTTAATTATCGGACGACAATCCATACTATCCAATCTAGTCATAGGGAGTGCAGATCTGAGACACGGCATCAAACTCGAATATAAAAATTATCGAAGGTTTCAAGCAAAAACTCTTAGAGTAATCACCAATGCTCCTTGGTTTGTGACCAATAGTGCTTTTGCTCGTAATCTGAATGTTAAATCGGTTAGAAAAGAAATAAAAAAAATAAGTGACAACTATGGTAATAGGCTTGAAAGGAATCCGATTCACTCTACGACTTGGTTAATAGATTTTAAAATAGTGATTTTAATCTTTAAATTCTAAAATTTTCAACCTCATGCCTTTCTCTTATAAATATTCTATCAATACTTTTATTCTTTTAGCCTGTCAAAACTTGTCTTGTCCCTAGTTCTTGAGTAGTTGCGTTGTAAGTATAGCTCAGTGGGAAACAACCACCAGATTATTATTCCTATATGTCTATTTAACAAGTATTCGACATATTAACTTATTGTTTTATTGTAAACAGATTGTCAACTAAACGGAAAAAAGTAAACTATAATCTGACTTAACAGGAACCAGAGTTCCTTAGTATTTCAAACTTCTAGAGAATGTTGATAGAGATTTCGTCCTCTGTGCAACAAAATCTGCTATGACTAGCGTTGTTGAGGCGACAGTGCCCAGATAGAACTCCTGTTAGTATTCGTAAATTGTTCTTACTTAGATACATTCGGCTGATGTACTTTGGTTATAGTTTCCCAGAAATATCTTAACTTATCTCAGCCCCTGGGGGTTGACCCAATAATTGTTTTTGCTCTTATCTACCTTCTTTTCAAGTGCTTTTTCAATTGTTCTGTAGCTGATATCACAGAAGGGTTCGGGTCCCATGAGGGCTATCCTGATAATGGATTTAAGCTATGGTCGAAATCTAACCCTATATATGTTAAGTCTATAAATTTGAAGTAGGGTGAGATGTTAACTGTCTGGTTTATTGCCTGAAATCTCGAATAAAATTTTTCAGCTAGTCAAGATGACATAATGCAACTCATCTAATAGAGTAATGTACTTGTATGAGAGAAATGTATGATTCAAAAGGGATTAAAACAAGAAAATCCAACATTAACTGTGATTTTTCATCACTATAAGCAGAAAATAATTGCATATACAGAAAATTTGGCTCCGAAAATAAAAATAAAGAAGAAGGAAATATAAACTAGAAGTGGCTGCAAAAGAAAGTAGACTATGCGTATACTACATCACCGCATTTATCTCTTTTTACTCCGTCCATGTTTATTGTTTTGTTGAACTGCGCACCCCTGTTATGAGCGCTTAAGCTCGTACATTATTGGATCACCGAATAGTAATGGAGTGAGACATTGGAGCAATGGTTTGAAGGTCTATTGCTCATAATAGTCAAGGTACAAACTAATATACTACCTCATCTCAATGCACAGCAGTATTTTTTTGACGGAACAGAGTACATATTGCTTGTTGAAATATCGAAATCAGTGCCACAATTTTCAAAAGTCATCCATCATGTATAGGACATTATAGTGAGGAGACTCTTCATCCAACAAATTGAAGGTGCTTGGAAAGAGCTGCTACCACTTCCTTTTCTTAATAACTATGTCGCACCTACGCCCAAATAGTTACGTAAGTCGAAAAACAAACTAAGGAATTATAAGAGTTTGAAATCAAATCTAACTTTATCTTGCACTTTTCGGATAATAACTTAAAAACTGACAGTGTTAGCGCAATAGTAAATATTTGTATGACATTATTTGAGATAATGTTATTGTTTCAAGTTTTATAGCACCAGTAGTATAATAAAAGAAATTTTCTCATTTTTTGAGTTATGACACTATATGAGAGGAGGTGGAGTATGTACAGGTGTGTATTCAACTATAGGGTTACCAATGATATTATTAATTTTCAATGTGAGATGAAATTATTTCAATACCTTACCAAAAAGTATATCTTAACATATTTTATTATTTTATTGATTGAATGTGAGAGAGGAGGAGTGAGAAATGCTTTATTGTGAAAAATTGTTACAGTTTGTAGACAAAAGATTGTAAAAACTAGAAAACAAACATAAAAATAATTGAATATAAAAAGAAATTTTGGGTAATAATTAGAGGCTATAGCAAAATTAAACAAGTATGTAACATGCTCGGAATTGAATATTATTATTAGAATAGCTCATAGAGTAGAAGGTACTTTCCAGTAAATATGCCCTCAAATTATTGCAGAATGCGGGAAAAATGATATCGATTTGATTTCAATTGGCAAGTGATTGTGCATTTTTTTGCATTGTAAAATATTGAGCCCTTAACTGATTGTGAACGTGGAGTAGGTACGTAAAGGTCGTTCTCTGGGTTCCTAAGTGGATAGCCGTGCAACGACCTTTTCGAAATTGGAGAAGCGTGCTTACGAATTAGAAAAACGGACTCAAATATGAATAAGGAGAGTCAGAACTTTTAATCTTTCATAATCTTTCAAAGTAAGCAATGAGCCCTTCTGTTTAGTCCGAGTAAATATCTAACAGCTCTCTTTTGTAGTTTGAATAGTCGCTCAAATTGAGTCGCACCACACGTACCCCAGAAGGAAAGGGCATATCAGAGATGCGACTCAATAAGGGCATAATAAACTGTTAAGAAGGTGGATAAGTTCAGTTCATTGGAAACTGAACTCAGTGCAAAACAGGAGGAAATTAATTTTTTAGATAAGGCGGCAATATATAACCCCTATTTCAACTGTCCCCAACAAGCCCTAAGAATTTTACAGATTCAACGACGTCAATGGTGGTGATATTTAATAAAAAATGAGGCAACATATTCTCATATCATGAAACTTTAGTTGTAGAAACGTTGAGACAAAGGGTAATTAGGTCACTAGATATGGTCCTATCCAGTGCATTGAGATCAGGGTTGCTGCAAAAGAAACTAGTGTCGTCTGCAAATAGACATATTTTACCACTGATGTCTAGATAGGCGATGACTTTCATAAATAGGAAAAACAAAGTAGGGCCTAGCCTTGGGGCATTCCACATTCTTTTGGTTTGCAAGAAGACATCGTTGTATCAACTCTTGAAAGCTTACTTCTTTAGGTAAGTTATGATTTAAGCCATGCGAGAACTGGTCCCCTGAAACCGTAGTACTACAATTCTGATTAACACAATCCAAAGCCTTAGAAAAATTACGAAAAGATGTTGCAGTGGAGTGATGGATGCTTAGGCTAGAGTTCACATTATTTAGGAGGGAGAATATAACATCATTTGTACATTTGTTACTTAAAAATCCAAATTGATGGGTAGTTAGTATTCTTCTATATTTGAAGAGAAATGATAATAATATTCGTTTCCTATCAATTTAAACCAATACATCCAAATATCGGTTTTTATACATTATCCACGGTAGCTCTGAGAAGAAGATATATTGTTTTTATGAAATATGGAGAAGGAAAAGATTACATTTCTAGTTCAATTATCTATAATTAATGTTATTAAAACCACACCTAACGTTTTTAACATTCAAATGAACAATTTTCATCAATATTTACCTTAAATCTGAATCTAATGAGCTGTAAATTTCATATTACAAAGGCGCACTTGACGTTAGATACTTATCAGTATTCCTATTGTTTCATTATGGCTGCGGGCAGTCAGAATACTTCACAATTTACTCATTTCATGCTTAATTAAAAGCATTCCATATCGAATGGTGTTGGTCACAACCTATTATTTATGGAAATAATATGGAAAATAAAGTCCAATTTGAACATGATGTTAGAAAGCAAATTAATCATTGGGATAAAAGTAGGCGGACTTTTTTATCGCGCATAATCAGATTAATATTTAACAGTTAAGTGATTTATCTCGATATTAATGACAAAAAAATTAAGTGATTGTGTCTCTCAATTTAAATTGTATACTATAATCAACTGACATGGTGGATTTAGAGATGGAATAAATGAATATATATAAATATTTCTGAATAATTCCCAAATACATAATCAATATCATTATCATTTTATTAAAACCTATCTATCTATCATTGAAAATGATGCTTATCTATATACTCGAATATGTTAAATTGATTGTGGATTAGTTGAAATTACTTGTGATGTGCATTTCTATCATATATAAATGTGTTTGTTCTCTAATGAGAATATAACATAGCAACCAATATTTACTAGGGTTGCTATTTAAGTTTTGAGATATGGCAACACTATTGGTGATGAATCACCATCTCCAACCACCGTATTTCGCTGGTTTTCCTAATTTATTTGTAGTCGCACCTCACTACAGAATGAATTTCGAAAATATCGATGTTGTGCGTAAACTGATATTGCAAAATCGTCATGTGACATACCGTGAGATTGAGCCATACTTGGGCATTAGGTCCACTCGCATATATTCAATATTTCATGAACATTTGGTTGTCAAAAAATTTGTTCGCGTTGGATACCGCATAATTTGAAAATCGCTCAAAAAAAAAGACTTTTCTCTCGCCGGGATGAAAAGTTCGCTTTTCGTCCCTGGTATGTCGGACAAAACTGGCATATTGTCTCCTTGGAAGAACTTTATTTTGCTACCGGTATCGCAACAATTACTTGTTGATCGAAATATTTGCTCTCGATGACAGTTTGCTTCAAACAACATTCAGTATTTATTATTGCGTGAAAATACAGAATTGAAATTAAAAAAATTAATTTAGATGATTCTAGTGATAGGGAATTATAATACGTCAAGGAGGAAATTTTTATTCCGGCGCGAGAAAAGATATTATACGCACCACGGGAAAAAAGTAGGGCATCCTCGCTCACGGCTCGGGTGCTTCAAAAGACATCTGTAAGATTAAGACAAGCGAAGAATCATGGATCTATGCATATGACCCCGAATCACAGACGACGAATCATTCTCCACCTCGATAATGTAAGCTATCACACAATATTCAAAACAAACGTTATTGAACAGTCGAAACATGGTTAATCCGCCTCACAGTTCTTGTTGGGCATATAATGATTTCTTAATATTTCCTCAGATCGAAAATGAATTATGAGGTCAATGTTTTTCTAGATCAGAAGAAGCGGTTGATGCTTTCAAATAATATGTTTTGGAGGTACAGCAATCGGAATAATTTCTTCAAATATTAGGAAACATAAGAATTCAAATAGATTGAAATTAGAATGAAAGAAGTTTTTTTTTATTCTACCCCAGCGCGATATTATCATTACTTACTACATTCCAAATGTTTACTGGAGGACAATAAAACTAATTCGCTGTTTAAGGGTAACTACGATGGTGAGAGCGAAAAATGTGGCCAATCATTTTATTGAAAACTAAACAGAAAAGATAACATGAAATTTGTATAAATTTCCTTTGAAGTACTGGTTTCTAGCTAGCAATGTACAGATTTTGGTTCTAATCTATAACTAGATGCAAGTATTGAAAGCTTCTTTTTTCATGGTTTTCATCTTCTATAGCACGATCTTCTCAACGTCAGGAATCATGTCACATCTTTTCCCTTATAGTACATTTATATTTTCTGGAAGAACGACAAGTCTCCTGCTAACAAATTAGGCGACTAAAGCGAATGTGGCCAAATAAGAAGAATTTTAGAGACCGAAAAAATGACTTATGAAGGCAACTGTTGGTTAATGTTTCAAGCCTCTCATTTTAAAAACAATCAAATGTTTTAACACCTTCAAGTAATATTCCAAGTAATTATTTCTCAAACCTACTATATTTCCATTTTAAACTTTCGATCTTGATTTTCATAGATTTTGAAAATGAGAAATAAATTTTTTTCACGTTGTAGTGACCTTATTCATTCACGACTATCAAAAAAATTTTTTATGCGTATATTACAGTACTATATTACAATATAGACATCCAATCCATTCTTGAATAACTTTTTTCTTGAAATCCGTTATAATTGTCTTTAATCGCATCATTTGGTTTTCCATTTAATTTATCTTCTGGTATATCGTCCTAACCATTCTTTTTATATGCCCCACCTATTTTATTGTTTATGTAGTTATAAGTATTTTTTATTCTAATTTCAACTTAATTCTCAATATTTTCGGTATCTTTGCTTATTTGGTCAATACTTTCTATTTCAATAAATTACCTACTGCGAACAACTTGTCTTCTTCATTTGGCAAAAATTCTTCTCCGTAAGTTTTGTTAAGTTGATTAATTCCTCTAGGTCATTGGATGTTTTTATAGCCTCGAAAATATTTATTCTTGGAGTAAACTCTTATTCCTTAAATGTTGTCTTCTTTTATCGCTATATATATATATTATTTGCGTGTTCATTATATGGTCATAAATATTTTCTATATTCCCCAATTCATAAAATACAATTTCTGGCTCCCGTTTTGATCTAGTACGAAGCGAAACTATCTGCGTATGTAATAACATTGTCTTTACCTCCAGTGTAGTATACAAAACTATACATTTTCAAAACTAGAGGAGCTACAGCTGGCAAAACTACAATTTTAAATAATACTATCTTTAAGTAGAAAGATCTCACAGCCGTTAAATCATTGCCATCATAAAATGAATAGACATGATTTGACATCGAAATACGGATTTGTTCAGAGGACACATACGACCAATGACTCACTATGGTCAGTTCAATTGAATGATTGCAAAGTACCGTGTTTCGTTGGAAAAGTGGCGGATATCAGTTGCGGAGGGGCTAGTAGACCTTGTTCTTCAGATACTGCTGGAAATATTGTGAAATTGAGACGTACGAATATACAAAATGCACTTATCAAGCGATTGAAGCAACTTTGTGTTAGATCCAAAACAATGAATGCAATTTTATATGATCATTTCCGCGTAAAAAAATTACTTGCTACGCTTAACTATTTGAAAAAGGTAGAGCCAGTTAAAATCACCTGTAATATGGCAAATTTGTGAAAAATTGGTGAGCAACGTAGGCTTCTTGTACGTCTATTCATCTGTCTGTAGCAGGAAGTCACTATAGCGAGCTCGAGTTTTTTGCAGTTAATTCCTGTATAGTAGTAGATCTGCCAAAACGAAAGAAGTTTGGGACATTTTTAGGAGAAAATTAATCCAATTAAGCAAAATGTGATTTTTCCATAAAAATTGCTATAGATCAACACAAAAATAAACATAAATTGAGATTTTTCATAATATTTACTGATTGCTAACGGTAACAAATACTCTATAGTCTCTCGCGCCGATTTTTTTACTTGTTTTTATTAATTCACTGATTTAATCCGGAGGCGGTCAATGCTGCCATGTGAAATCATAACGTCAAAGATAGAACAGTTGTATTGTTATGTATTTTGATCCGCTGAATCCAAATATGTGCGAAGTTTTTGCGAAAAACTGGTACGTTTTGTTTAAATCGCAATTGCTTAAACAAGTCAAGAACAAATGGTTTTTTCGGTTCGGACAATTTTTTATGCAAATGTGGCCCATTTTAAGAAGATAAGGTCTCTTATCATTTTTTCGTATTGGGTCCATATTGAGTTCATCACGACAAAAAATGTGATGTCACTAAATTACCTCCTACTTCAGCATCTATCAAGTTACATTTTCTTAGATTTTCATGGAACATTTCAACACGTTAATTGTTTAAATAACAGAATACCAAAGCTGGATCCACTTTTGTATGGATATGAAGTTCAACATGATTCATTAATTTTAAAGATAGTGCACATTTTATTGCCTCCTATCGATGAATTCGTATAGTTCTTCCAATATCAATTCCCAATCAATATTTCATTAATACGTAGGGCACTTATATAAAATTAAGAAATTAAAAATAATATTCTCTCCTCGTATAAAATATGGTAAAAATCTAACAAACCGCTATTCCACAATTTCTTTGAAATAGTCCTGCTAGACAGGAATATTTCAAAATTTAGTTAATTCACAAACCTCTTTAAATAAATAGAAATATGGCGCTCTTTAGACCATGGACGAATAAAGACAATGAAATTGCACAGTGTTGTGGAAATAAAGACAGGTATGAATTTAATGATGAAGATTTGGATATACAAACACAGCAAGTTATTTTTTTTATGTTTTTATAATATATAATTGATATTGGAACAACTATACCAAGTTGTCGATGTATTTCCGAAAAATCTTGCTGTTGCGTTGAAGGTGGCATTAAATGTTGTTCGTTCTGTTCTTTTATATAATAAAAACAAAAATAAATTCAACAATAAATCACAGGACAACAGCATGTGGGTAGACATGTAATACTGACTGTGATATAAAATTATAATATACATTAAATATTTATTCAATAAGATAAATTCGAAAAATATTTTGTTTTCCGTGATTTGAGAATATTTCAACGGATCTGTTTTTGATACAGATAGTAAATAAACGACATTAAAAGCGTGCCAGAATAGAGCCACCTGCGTTCGGCGCGCGGTGATCGAGGCTTGTCGCTACGCGCTGCAACGTTGAGAAAGTGCTTAATCGTGATAAGTGCCAAACGCCAGACCTGCACTTATATTGAAGTAAACCAATTTGTAGAGTAAAGTTCAAAGAACAATTGCTTCCAATTTTAAAAAATATTCAGTTGGTCAAAAGTGGAACATCGAAATCTAATGAAAATCATCAATTTTTCGACTAATTTGTATATTTTTAAATAAGCATTTTACGGAAAAATGACAAGAAACCTTATCTTCTTAAAATAGGCCTTATATGCGTAAAAACTTTGTTTGAATCGAAAAAATCATTTAATCATAATTAGTTTAAGCAATTTCAATTTAAACAAAACGTACCAGTTTTTCGCAAAAACGCCGCGAAAAACGGCAGCACTGACCACTCCCGGACAAATTCTGTATTGTGGTACTGATCCACCTGTTTTTAGTACCGTCTGTATGTATAAAGATAAAATATAATCTGAGTAGTTTTTAAGAGAGCAAATTCTCAAGTTATATTGACCTATTCCTAGAATCAGTTACACCTGAAAGAAGAAAAATATACTTTTATATGGGGGCGAAGTAAATAAAATTTTGTTCACGAAATTATGAATAGCCCCTTATATAATATGAAATATGGCAGTACTTTCAAATATATCGAAATATTACATCATATATGTTGAATTTAGTGGAAAGTTGTCCATAAAAAACAGATCTTTTATTATATTATTATAATAGAAAATAATAAAAATAATTATTCTTCCTATACAGTGATAGTACCGAATTTATATTATCCAACAAATAATAGAGTATTTCACACTCTTGTCGATATTAAGACATTAGAGAAACTATTCTAATTTTCTCTAATCTTCAGTGACCTTTGACCTGAAAGAGTGAAAGACAGGGAGGGACTCACGACGTATTCGACAAGCTAATGATTAATTACTCTTTTATTGTCTATGTTACGAGAGAAAGAACTTTGTTCATTAACATGAACAATAAATTGGTAATTAGTTGTCATTACGCAAAAATTTCTCCGTTATATAGCCGTAGCAAACATGCATGTCAGCTATAACAAATATGTAGAAACTTGACACAATTTTTGAATATGTTTATTATGAGTATCTGTCAGATTTCATATGACCATGTAAGTAATTTTGCCGTAATTCATTTTCTTTTCTCATATCATATCACAAGCTTACTTCTGGTTATCATTCATTATTTTATTGATATTAAATTGTCAGTTGTTAATCAAATGATTATTTTCTAGAAGATGAAAGATTTCCATATTTGGAATATTTAATCAAGATAATAAATTAAGGGGTGTATTGAATGGTTTGTTCAATCAAAAAATAAGATATTCTTTTTTCATCCCCTGAAATATATAAAATATTTTGTGTGGAAGAATGAAGTTTTAAAGGATTTATGAGATATACTCATCAATCGGTTTAATCTAATATATGGAATAGGGTTGAGATATGAAAATATAAACCAGTAATAATCGCAGGAAAAGCTGGATCAACAATAGTAAGTGATGATACAGGAAACTAAAAACACAAAGCTTGTAATCTGGACATTGTTTTAAATTTAGGCTTGAATCCTCAGGCACTTAAATTGTCAAATATAGTTCTAAACTATTTAGATTTTCGTTATATGAATTCAGAGGAATAAAAATGATGAAAAGTGTTACAGTTCTACTTCGAGGAATTGAAATATTATTTTCTCCTTATAGTCGTTCTGAACACCATTATACGAAGGATGTCTAAAAAGTTTGTGAGTTGATGAAAAAAGAGGACTTATTCTACTTAATTATGCTTCAGCTTTTTTACCCCTTTGAAATGATAGGTGACGTCTTTTTCCTCAAATTAGGCAGGTAAGTAAGCGATAATCTCTCCTCGGCGGTGAAATAATCAAAGGGTGTTAGGGGATCAAAAATAAGAGGGTGCTGCATTCTCCTCAGAAAACCATTATTTTTCTCTTCAAATGTGGTAGCTATTTTGCAATTTCTCCTATAATGTTATCAAGCAATGATGTACCTCTCATGTTATTTTTCTAATTTTTCTGTACCGTTTTCGGAGTAATCTATTGTCTTGATAGTTTTTTTTATAAGGAGTGTAGTGGTGGATTCAGGTTTCACCTACAGTTGTGAATTGACTCAAATTGTATCTGTAAGACCTGGAAAATGCTTATTCCAATGAGGAGAGCCTACGCATGCATCATTATTCAGTTAGTATGTGACTCATCGTCTTTTTGATATTCCAGTAGCCCCTTCCATCTCTCTAAACTTGATCCGATGATCGTCCAATATCATTTATTGAACTTTTCGATTATACCGCTGATATCTGAATATGAATTTTTATATTTTCTTGAACATATTTTTCTTCTTCATAATTATCTCCATTTCTTAGGTTGACTATCTAATAAGTAAAATGTTTTGACGTTAAACCACTTGCGCAGTGGGTAAGTCAAGGTATTCTTCTTTTTACAATAGGTCTTTTTCCTATAATTTTGCCCTTAATTCTGAACTGTAGAATTTCATATTTTGGTTGATGGATTATGATGTATCCAAGATAAAGAACCTCTGCTTTTTTCATTTCATGAAGGGTCTGTACGTACTTCTCCATTCTTCTTACAATATCTACTTGGGTCAATTGATGTGTCCACGATATTCTCAGCATCCTACAGTATGTCTACATCTCTAAATCTTTCTGTCTTCTACACCAGGGCTTCTTAAACTAAGGGTCGCGACCCCCAGGGGGGTCGCGAGACTACTGAAAAAAGGTCGCAAAGATCTGATACTTTTCAATCATTATAAATAAAATTTTAAAATTAGTAAACCCACTACGTACAAATATAAATACAAATAAAAATCATACAAAATACTATTGTAGTTTTATTGTAACTATTTTTTGAAAAAAGTGGCAATGCAAAACTGTTATGTAGGGCCTATAAATGAAAATATGGAAGTAGCATTTAAAATAATAAATACAACACGCTCCTCGATTTTCAACTGAACGGTTATATGGAGGAGGGGGTCGTTTGAAATTTCCTAAGCTTGAAGGGGGTCGCTATATAAAAAAGTTTAAGAAGCCCTGTTCTACACCTTACAATAGGACTGAGAATATAACACTTGATCATCCGTGTTCTCAGCTGCAAGATCTTCATAAACGATTTACGGGTTCTTTAGATTCTTTTTTTCTGAATAATGATCCACGAAGTAGTCATACCTCTCGACTCTTTCCAGTCTTTCGCTTTCCATATACAGCTGTTCTTTGGGCGCTCCAGTTTTGGTGATAATCTTATATTTGGTATTCTGAACGTTAATTGTATCCTCGACTAACTTTGAGGACATTATTCAATATGTTTGGTAGATCTTGTATGCTTTCGGCGGGAAGTGCTGTGTCTTCTGCGTAACGCAGATTGATCAATGGAATGCTAATAACTCTTATTCCACAGACTTCATTTCCGAGGACTTTGATGGAAAGTAGAAGGAGTGGAGAAAGAGCACATCTTACAAATCGCCTTAATTTCACTAAATTCTTCAATTTGCACTTAATTCGAACCAACGCAGTTTGATCCATATACAGTAATTATTTACACATCCCTTGCGTCAAGTATTTTTAGTTACAGGGCTTCTATTAACTGTTTCCGTCTTATTTCATCAAATGACTCATTAGAATCGATAAAACAGACAAAACCTTCCATTTTGAACACACTGTTTACACCATCACTACACCAATACTCACAATTACACTGTCTGACGCGCGTTTCGATAACCAAATCATCGTCTTCAGAGACTGAAGTTTACTTCAGTGGTAGTGTAAACAGTGAGTTCAGTATGAATATTACCAACGTTTCTAGAAATTCCAGCTTAGCTAAAACCATTTCTAAGCCCGAACTATTACATCACTAAGTAAATCGTGTGACTGACACACAGATAGCGCTGCTATTTTGAAATCCATATGACGTTTATGAAGTATCAGCTTTCAAAAGACTATGTTTGAAATTTCCTGACATTTTGATTGGTCAGATTAAAGTGACAGCCATTTAAGTGAAGCTACGTTTGTTATTTTCAAAACAATAGATTGAGAACAATTTCGTGTGTTAATTTATCATTGCTTCTTGGTGGAAATAGTGTACAAGCTCAGGAATGGCTTCAAAAGTTTTATCTTGACTCTGTTCCTTCTAAAAGAATCTTTTGCCATTAGCTTGCTGAATTTAAACGTGGTCGTACAACAAATTACACTTCTAATTGTTTGCTCAACTACCATGTAGTCCAGTAGTGGCTGGTTGGTCTGATTGTATTCCTCTTGAAAGAGATCACATTGATGAAAATTTTGACAGTTAGTCTCACGACTTGATGAGTGATGGTTATGTATCTGTTATATATTCTCCCAGCTTTTATGAATCCTACGGTGGATGAATTTTAGAATAACCTATGGCATGGGGCTCATTAGGCTAATATTAAGAAGCTCTTCTCATTTGAACAATCTATAAGTCTGAATTTTTTTATTATGTCTTTTTTCTCAAATTTTTCAGTCACTCTAATTTCGTGAGATAATAAGCTTCATCAGATCCCATCCTAAACATCTCACAAACTATGATCATGTTGCAGATTTTCCATTTCTTCGGTAATTAAAATAATGAAAACTTTGTTAATAGCTTACCCACTCGTGTGTGGAGAAATTTAATTTTCTTCAGTCATATACAGGACGTACTATACAGAATATATAATGTTCAAAATCCAAAAATAATGCAAAAGATAGTTACGTACCTAATCCTATTAATGGAGAGAAGAAACTTCTATTTCTAGACTCAAATCCCTATTTATCTATTTTTCTGAAACACTCAAATCAAATTTTTCCGCAAAAGTCTTGTATGCTCGTTAATGGTCTGTGTATGTCTTGCAAAAACTAGGTTTCGTGCATGAAAAATCTTTCACAGCTCGATCCTACTCTTGGTCCTACACGTCTTGCGTTTTTTTGTAAAACAACGGCCAACACTTATCTCAATTATCACTATGCTTCCCTCCAACTAGTTGTCTTTTCTCACTGGATGATCGCATTGTTCTAAATCACATATTCAAACCTTACGATTATCAAAATTTCATATCAAGGCAATTGGTACATTTGTGCTTTTTTGGTCAAATATTGCACTTCAAAAAAAATCCAATTGCAACTTGTTTTTCTTAGGCAAATTCCAAATACGATTTTTCAGGCCAATAACTATGGGTGTAAAAAATCAGTAACAAAAAATCCAAAAGCTGGTTGCGTGTGCTGAATGTACTTTATTGGATAATAACCACAACTGTTGCTGAAGTTGGCTTAATATATGAGTATTCATTTGATATTATATAAAACTTTTTTCAGGTACAGGATTTTGTCTCCATTGATTATGATGTTCAGAAACTTCATACCGATTTCAAATTTTTGCAGATTTTTCAATCTTGTGTAAATGGACCAAATTATTATAATTTTATTTTATTTTAATACACGAGAGCTTTTAACTACTATTTTCATATATATATATATATATATATATATAGAGAGAGAGAGAGAGAGACTTGCTGTTCGTTCGTCTCAAAACGGTTGGGCAGATTTGGCTAATATTCGTCTTGAATTATTTGTCCAGAGACGGCATAACAGGTAAATAAATATGAAAATGCTGGGAATTGAATGAAAACAACAATTTTGTTTTACCTTCATGTTTTGTCACAAAATAAATTCCTGAACGCAACTGTAATATTTGACATTTGAGAACCAACTAATATGTCGATCCATACCTCAGACGAAGTGCACCCTTCTATCTATGTGAATGTCGATTACCGCTACGTACGAGAGAACTTTCTTCACTTAGGTGATCACTTGTGATAACGACATTTCAAGTTATGTGATCTTTTGTGTTAGTGACACTTTACTGCGAGTATTTTGCACCAAGATGAAACTGCTATTGTGTTTTCGAAGCAGTTGCTATATGGAAATAATAAAGTCACAATCACCTTTGCGTTAACCATAAATAAATCGCAAGGCCAGTCGTTGGAAGTTTACGGAATCAACTTGGCGTTTCCTTGTTTCGCGCATGGACAGTTACGTCGCGTGTTCGTGCGTCGGGAAACCGCCATCTTTGTTTATTTAGGCACCACAAGACAAAACAAAAAATATAGTTTATCAAAAATCTTTAAATTGATTAACAGACTGTATCATAATTGTGTATGTTTGTCAATATCAAATTGAAACCTTACACCGAACATTTTTTTTATTTGTTTTGATAAAAAAATGGATTTCTTTTGTTTGTTTTAAGTTTATTTTATATGAAAGTTTAGGTCTTTTATTTATCTATTGAGGAAGTACGAAGTGTGCTGGGTCGGCTAGTACATTATAAATATAACATGAATTTTAAATCTCGCCAGCACTGCTCCTCCAGAATTACATTGAATTGCTAACACAAAAGCCGAACAATATATCGATTTCTTTGTAAGCCGCCTGTAATAATATCAAAAAAATGTATGTAGAAATAATAATTAACTGAAGCTGGTTCGGTTCTGTGAGATTATTACGGTATAAAGGAAACACATGTTATTGAGTTTTATTATATGTTTCACACGATCAGTGATATAGATCTTGAATTCGTCACGATTAGATTCAGAATATTCATGATGAGTTTAAAATCTTCGAGGTATAATTTTGTAGTCGGAAATTCGTGATAATTGTGAAATTCTCGACTGGCAAAAATTATCTTTCACCACGTTTCATATTTTTTTATTTTTTTGTGCGCATGTTATATTTTGAATACGAGGGTGGTTCGAATATAAACTGGTATTTATTGTTAAAGGCGTTAAAAATTTAGTGTTAGGGCTGCACTGGATGTTAAGGTGGTTTGTTACGAAATGTAGCAATCAGTTGGGATTATCTAAAATTATTCGACCAACTCGAAGATAAGTGCATCTCCAAGACTCAAGTGTATGAATGGTGTTCCGCCTCTGAAAAGGCCGAGGAGTGGTGACAAACTTACCAAATTTATGTCGTCCTAGAGCAAGTGTTACCGATGAGAACGTCAGCGCTATTACTATTGAGCAAATAAGTCATGAACGGCGCGGTGACCGCAAAATTTCAGTCAAATGGGTTCCAAAACTTGAATTTTCATTTTCTCACAAAACAACGAACTGTGAACACGTGGGATTACAGAAATCACCTTAAAGACACGGTGAATCCTGTCTACAGGATAAAATTCCGTAGGTCGGACCACATACCTCTCGGCTTGCGAGGAGGACGTTGAACGATTTGGGTCCGAGTACCTTCCTCATAGTCCTGATTTGTGGCTATTTGACTATTATTTATTTGGTTCAATGAAAGAGGCGCTTGGTGGACTACGATTCGAAAACAATGCATCGAGCGTGAATTGTTACGTGAGAAGCCAAGAGATTTTTACGGTAAAGGTACCCAAAAGCTTGGCAAAAATGTGAAGAATGTTATGAACACAATTTAGAAAAACGGTGAGGAATATTTAGATTCTAGTGGAATAGAAGAACGTTTAGAAGCATAAACAAATGAAAAAGGTTTAAGAAATAAGAAATTGAAGAAATTTGTATATATATTTAATTTTCTTCAGCCTTTTAAGTGATTTTTTTGACATTTGAAAAATAATTCTATCAAAAATTTCATTTCATATTTTATCGAATGTATTCTTCGTCTGTGACTGAAATTATGGTCAAGTACAATATATTACATATGTATAAATGTGTAACAATAATAAAATTCATTTACAATAATTAATTAACATTTGAGGTGTCTTTGAATTGTTTTAATTCTAAAAACTTGAAATTCATAGGATTCAAAATTCAATATTCAAAGTGACGTATGATAGAAATATTGATTCTGGTTACTATAGGAATTTTTATTAATTTTTAATTGGTTAATTTATGAATGACGTTGAATTTTTATAGGTTAGATAAGGATAGGTTATAGTGAATGATGTTCAATATTCATTGATTAATTTATGTATGACATGAAATTTTAATAGGCATAAGTCGTTATGAATGTAGCTGAGTATTCTTTGGAATATAAATGACAATATATTTTGTAGATAAGGGAAGTTGAAATTTATAGGTTATGTGTGGTTAGTTGGTTGTTATTGGTGTTGAATTTTTTATAGAATTTTTTTCTGGCAAAATCTAAAAGATATGCATAAATTACACTATGGTTATCCAAATCAGTTTTCTTATTGGTGCATTGATCATTTTGGACAATATAGGTTGTTTCTATTTTTTGTTTTTGTAGTGTCCTTCATGATAGACATGAGTCGCTAATGAACTTCTATCAGGATATAATCTGCAGTCACTCTTGTGGGAAGTTATCCGATTGATGAGTGACCTTTTAGACTGACCAATGTACTTTTTTTCACAATTTAAACAAGGTATTAAGGTATTTTATATACTATTAATTGCACATACTATTGATTGGTGAAAATATATTGAATATTAAGGGTTTCTTAATATTGTGTTGTTAAAAGATTCCAGGAAGTTTAGGAGTAATTGATTTTATATTTGATGAAGGTGTATAAATATGTGAAATAGAAATGACAGAGTTGACGTTTTGAAATGATGATTCAAAGTTTAAGTCAATGTCAGATGTGTTATACAAAATTCGTTTCAAAAGCTATGTAGGACATGAGTTTTCATAAAGAAGTTTATGAAGTACTTTTATGAAATTTTGATGACTCTATTTTTCATCTGTTTAATTGAATTGATTTTAGTGTTTCGTGGGTGATATGAATGATAATTGTTATATCTTTCATAATCTGCTAATATAGAATATAGAATATATACCCTATATTCTAAATTAGCAGATTTAGCATAAGCAATTGTTAATTATGAGTCTTTTAATAACCTAAGAGCTCAAGAAATTTCAATAAAAAAATTATGACCAAACTTTATACCAAGAATAGTTGTACCAGATTAGCAAACTTGTGAAGAATGATCCTCCTATCATGAATTGGAAAATAGATCTTGAAATCAACAGATATAGACTTCCAATCGGTGACAATAAACTTTAATCAATTTTAGTTTTAGTGAGCTCTTTTATTGCCCTTTTTTTGACTTTTTGCGTCAACTCTAATAAATACAAAAATTATTAGAAACCTAATTCACATCAATCTTATTCTCAATAATGAGTACCCTCAATAATCTCTTGTATATTTCCAGAGTGAATAAGGAAAAATCAAATGAAGATTTGCCATTACTAAATACATGCATATAATTGCATTATTATTTATCACCGTTAGTGTAGGTGAGGCAGTTGGCGTCCGAGATGGCTTATAGGTACGAGTATTTCTTTCTTATACCATTCAATGCATTAGCGTAACTTTGGGAATAAATTTGAGATTGAATGTTCTAAACAATTTGGAATATTTTTCATGCTGTCTACTTCTTTTCCCACGTCCCTAAATTTGGTTGTAAAGGAATGTTCTTAGATCTAATCCATTTGATATATCGGGGATTGGAAGATGAAAATATAAAGGGTGAGTGAAACTAGATTGAAATATCCACCCCTTCTCTACCACATATATTCTGGATACATTTTTTAATAAGATTATTGGGAGTTTAATTTTTTATGAAATATTCACTCCTTGGGGGTGTTTGAGGTAGGTACTGTCAAACATTTTGACAATACTTGTTATATATTGTTGATATGTTTAGCATCGCAGGGTTCATAAATGTCTACTTCAGAAATTAATTAGGAATGTGATAGTAGACTCAATATTATGCAAAAGCACCCCCGTCACAAATTGATGAAGAACCAAAAGTTTCTCTGTCAGGCTCAAGGTGTAAGTAGAAATAAATTTGACCAAAATATATATTGAACGTAATTAACGAAATAAGAAGTGTACTATCCAAGCCATGAGTGTAAACACATTCGTTAAAACCCCTTTTTGAAATTGTAAAATTACATGAATCCTGGACTACACAAAAAAATGCTTTAGAAGATACTCCGTAATATTCTATGGAGGGACTGGAGTGAATATTCTGAAGCTTAATTAACACACTGGATATTATTTGATAATTTTATGTTTTGCAATTGAATTGCATTTTCTTTTTCTCTATCCCTAATAACCCAATTGCTTAAGTGCACAAAAATTTTATATGCAAGTGTTCATTTTTTATTTTATTAACTTCATGTAGATTTACTTAGAAGTAAGTATTTATGAGTGAGAATAAGACTCCTTCTGTCTTCTTCTTTTATGTCTACTCGTTTCACACCTCTTAACAGCAGCTATAACATCACTCAATAAATCTTGTGACTTACTGAGAAATACAGATTTTTGCCAAAAATCCATTCCGTTCATCAATGAAATCTCTTTCAAGAGCCAAATCCAACCAAAGTTGTTCGCGCACCAAGCAAGGCAATGCAAATTTTTTTACCAAAAATCGATTCTATTCATCAATGTAATCTCCTTCATGAGCAATACAATTCCATCGCTTTTCTGACTTCTCCATGCCGTGCATGTAGAAGAATTTGTCTTTTGCTTCAAAATGAGCTTCAGATTCAGCAATTGCTTCTTCATTTGAGATCAGCAAATAGCCAGCAGTCATTGGGGGCCAGCAAGGCAGCAATTCGTTCAATTTAACCATAGTTGCCATCGACTTGTGAATCAGTACATCATATTGATGGAACAGTGTTTTTATCTTCGACATATAAGGCTGGTTTTGTTGGATTTCTGCATTTAAACGAACCAACCACTCTATGTAATATTCACTATTGATTGCTTCTTCTTTTTGGTTATAGTCGATGAACAATATTACATGCGCATCCTAAAATACTGAAGCCATAACCTTCCCAGCTATAAGTTGTGCCTTTGGATGCCTTGGACGTGGTTCACCGGCTGCATTCCACTCAGATGTTGATCGTTTGGTTTCCGAAGTGAAGTGATGATTCCATGTTCTATCCCTTGTCATATATCGTCGCAAAAAATCTGATTTATTACTTGTAAACATGACCAAACACTGCTCCGAATCATCAACACGTTGTTGTTTTTGATCGACTGTAAGTAAACATGGTACCCACTTTGAAAAAAGCTTTCTCATGGTCGAATGTTTATGCATAATTGTAAGCATATTATCTTCTGATATCTTTACAGTCTCAGCCATCTCACGTAGTTCCAATTTACGATTAGACAGAAACAATTTGTGGACTTGTTTGTAGTTTTCTAGAGTAACCCTCTCAATTGGACGACCAGAACGTTCACCATCATCGTTGTCTGTACGGCAACTTTTAAATTCAGTAAATCAAAAACAAATTGTTCTTCCCGATGCAGCAGAGTCCGGATAACAATTTTGAAGCGATTGCTGAGATTGTACAGTATTTTTACCATCAAGTACCAATGATAAATTAACACATGAAATCGTTTTGAATCCATGAATGAATCTTGAAAAATTTTCTATCTACATATTGTAATCTGTACCAAAAACCAATTTAAAACTGAATAGAGAAGATACAATGTAGGAGAAATATTAAATAATTTGAGATATACGGTATGCTCAGAAAGGCCATACCATGTTATGTTTTCAGTGTTTTTTATATCTTTTTTTATATATAGTATTGTGAAAGCATACATATTTTTTAACAACGTAAGAAATTGAATTATCTTACATTAAGACCATTAGCGAGGCTGTTCTAGTACAGTTAACGGTCTCTCTATTCATCACACTAATTTTTCATTAGTTATGTAGATAGTTTTCGTATCTTATCGTTTCGATGTTTAACATTTCATTACCTTTTTCCTAACGTATCGTATATTTTGTGGTAGTGTCTAACTTTTCGTATTTTGACTAAGTTTACCTCTCCAATTTTTATTATATTTTATAACTAAGTATTGATATAGAAAATGTTTGGTTAACCTTTTGGTTAAAACTGAATGTGTAGTAATAATTACTGCATTTTTCCAGGAATAGATTAATATTTAAACTACTATTATATCAATAACAAATTAATTCTTCAAAACAAAATACGTGAACAAAATAATTGAAGAAAAACGTTACAAATGTCAATGTAATGATAATCATCCTACCATTCTGCCCCTAATTTATACTTACCGAATATTTCTCGATCACTGTAAATTAATTATTTTTTCGCATTATTCAGCCTATTTCAGTATACAACCACATAGAATATTGAATGTTCTCAATAATCTCCTTTTTAGCTAGGCGTTAAATTTCTATTGGTTACTCTATTATTGGAAAATTATGGGATACCCATGAATTTCGAAATAATAAATTAGTCTTCATATCTTCGGTGTTCCATATAATATAAAATAATTCCCTTTATAAATCTATTGATGTGACGACTGTGTGAGAGTCCATGGTTGGCGGGCTTTAACGCGGCGCGACAAATCACCACGCGGGACAGTTCGCACGACCCATGACCTTTCACAATAACCATCGCCAATCGTCGCAATTACAGCCCTATGAGTTGGACGGATTGCTTTGACTTCGCTTCTCGATGTTCTTAGGAATGTCACTATTTCTTTTATTCTAAAAATAATTACCGATTTGATTGAAAACGGATCTAAATAGAACTTTGAATTATGATTTACGTCTTATATTTCGCGCAAATAAATGTTTCAGTTCAAAATTTTGTCATAGAATTAATTTCGTTGGGGTAACGATCAAAATAGATAGAGATAAATCGTAGCATTCAACATAATTACTTTATGATAATATTTATAAATTTATAATTTTAGATAAACGTTGTATAAACTGTGGAATTTGATCGAGAAGTAATAAAGAGAAAGGCTTTGAAGGAATCCCAGTTTTTCTATAGTTTGGCTCATCTTCAGAAAGGTATGAGAAGAAAAGCTATTTTCTCCTGTTTATACAATTCTAACGGAAAAATCGGGTTGCATTCAATTATTTCCGTTATTTTTCGACAAATAAATTATTATCAACTGTAACAATTAATTGTTACATGATTAGAAATAGGTACTTAATAATTTTTTTGCAATATCTCGAGCACTAAAAAGAAGTATGTTGTAGTACTTCTCTATACTGACAAAATTCATTTGAGACAACCGAGAAAATAATTTATTAGTATTTTGATTCACCCTATATCAGATTAAATGGATATGAAATAAATATTTTCACGGAATTTTTAGTACTATTAGATTGCGTTGACCGCAATAGATCTTCATTCTTGAATTTTTACGATTTTTATTGAAAATTGGTTACAACTTTTTAAATGCCTCATAAAACACATCAAAACCCTATCTTTCTGTAATGGGGATTTCAGATGATTCCAAATATGCGATAAAATATGGATGTCAAAGGATAAAGGAGGCACTGAACTTTATCACACTAATTAATCACCCTCTATATTTATATGCTAATTTCGTATTAGCGGATCGAATAAATTAACAAGTGACCGTTACATAGAACAAGAAAATCATCTCAGTTCGTATATCAAGACAATTCAAAATTTTAAAATAGATATAGCTGTCTCGCCAATGTCTTTACCCTCCTAACAATAACGTTCTCCTATTATTTATTCAAGAGCGTACATTACCGTGAGATAAATATATTCAATATATAGCGACAACTACCCATATAGATAAAATATTAATATTGCGACGATATAATTTAGTTGTCGCCTACGTCCTCGCCGGAAACAGTACAGGAAACTTAAATTCATAAAACACTATAAAAATTTTTGACACGTCTTTGTGAATCTACCTCTGGTGATCTGAATTCAGAACTTGGAGTTTCGTCTATTCGAATAATAAATTATGCTATACAACAAAGGAAATGGTTGAACTATTGTTTTCATGTTACAAGTAAATTTTTTAAACGTGTTAACACGAGTGGGAAGGTCTGATTTAGGTTCCGGTTTAAAGGTAATTCTGAATTAGTACTTAGATCGGGATTAGACATGTACTAGCCTCAATTATTTCCGTGAAAAATATCCCTACAATCGTCATCTATTAACGTTTTTAACTTCATAATGCTCGTTCTAAATAACATGATAATAAATATCTATCAGATCATTCATACTAGTTAAATATCTAGAATTTTCTCCTTTGTGAAATGCTATTACTCTCTATCATGTTGTTGAAAATCAAATTAAGAGGTTGCTTGTCATTATAAACGATGCTCATAGGGTATATTCTTCTCATTTTCTCAATAGTGATAAGTCTTTTCAAAATGGTTTATATCTTACCTTGAATGTAAAAGACAACTGGTACAAGCTAATTGTGAAGTTTCAAGCAATTTACCAGTTTGTAGGACTATACTTCAGGTACAGTTTGAAATACATTAATGATGTCACAGACTTACGAATTAATGATAAATTCATTTCATTTGCGAATGAATCCAGTGTAACCTGGAGTGGTCCTGATATACAATCTTCACATTCTACCAAAGGCAAAGCTCTCATTACTATTAAGTCCTGGTCTGACGCGAACATTTTCTGTATGAACACTGAGGAAACTTGAGTTTCACCTACAAAGGAGTTTTAGAACCTCTTATATTTAACAATGTCCTACGAGACTCAAATTTCTTGGTCTACATACTGACGGTGCTCTTCAATGGTCTATACATGTGGATACCTTGACAAAAGAATTATCCTCTGCTTGTTTTGCCATTGAATCTGTGTCTAAACAGCTAGATTCTCGTACTGCTTTAACAACTTACTATTCGGTGTTCAAATCTTATCTTCGCTATGATTTGTCTTTCTGGGGGACAAATTTCAAATTTCCCTGCTGTTTTCATTTTAGAATCTGTTTGTTTAGTTGGCAAACACATTCACAACTTAACCGAGAGACCCATTCATAGTTCCCCTACGAGGAGAAAAAATTTGGACATTTACTCAACAAGACCCACCTCCATTCTGGTAAAAAATTCCATTATCTTCAATGCCAATAAATTATTCAATCAATCAATCAATTCAGCTACCTTCAGAATTAAAAGTGGCAAATACTTTTTAATAAGTTCTGGTGATTGACATAAGGATTTTTGCTTGAAACATTTTTCTACTTTAGGTCAGAACTCTATTATAGACCGGTATAATTTAATTTAGTATGAAGTAACATATTAATATTATAATTCTTATCCAAATTGTTGTTTTATATTATACAATATTTATCCATAAAATTGTAAAAATTTTTTATGCCAATAAAGTTTTATGTATATCACTTTCTATTCTTTCGACGATTTCATTCACATATTAAAAGCAGTAATTTTGCTAGAAGATATTATTACTAACATTTGAAACTTTTGGCCTCGTCGATGAAAGTTATTAAACTGGTATATTGTCATTGGTCCTCGTCAAATGTAAGACATGGAATTATTTAATCGTTAAGAGTGGGTAAAAATCGAGTCCGTTTACTTGGGTATCCTAGCAAGGATGCTGCTAATAGTTTAAAGAGGATGAAAGAACCGAGTCCAATGTCCAAGGAGTAATGAAAAAAAAAAGATTAAAGCAATGCTAAAATCAACTGAAATAAATAAAATTCTCTGGTTTTCCAACAGGATTGATCAATTTCCGAACAACAAATATTCTGTTTTCGTATTTTGTCATGCCTTACAGTGAAAATAGTTTTATTGTCATGATTTTCATTACTCTCTAAATGTAATATGGGATAAAACGAAGTCCACAGATAATAAGTCGGTATATTTGTATCTGAAGCGACCAATCGATGGTAGTTTCTGTGGTCTCACGCACATATAATAGTGAAAAAATAAAAATCCTTATCTTAACTGTTTTCTGTAAAGTTGCACTGCTTGAGGACGAAAGGACTTATTACTAATGAGGTGCCTACTCGACCACTGTGTACTTTTATTTTCCTCAAATAGAAAATTAACTTCTTTAGATTATTATTTTTTAGGACACTGCAATAAGTAAAACTTCTCAATTGAATATAACGATTAATAATTTCACTTTTTATATGTAAATATGAAAAAAAGTATCTTAAACAATTTTTAAATGATTAGAGCAGTGAGAAGTGATATTCAGTGACCGAAGCAACAATTTTTCAAATATTTAAATAATTGTATTAATTTTTCATAAAAAATACGAACAATTTCGGAAATGAGATTCATGTTTTCACAATTTTATTTGAAAGGAAATTTTAAGCAGCGAACTTAAAAGCCTGGAACTGCCAGAATGGAGAGAGTTCAAAGATGTTGGTTCCATTCGATATGGCAAATTGAGTTTTAAAGTAATAAATGTCTATTATAATTTTCTCAGTTATTTTTTCTTTATAATGTTGCTAAGTTTAAGAAAATCTACACGGTATAAATGCTATCGAAACTATTCTATTTGTTGAAACCTGCTTATAAAAATGACTTAAAGAGTAAAACTCAAGTGTACAACTGATTTTCACGGTTCCAATAATTGCATAATTGTCACTAATAGAACATCTCGATGTGAACGGCCACAATTCTCCGAACCGATGAAAATGTTAAAAATTTTCCTTTGAAAGTGTTGAGAAGCTACGCGACAGGCAGTTTACCCTCATATCTACAAAAACTTGCTTGCAAAAGTCTCTTAATTTCTAATCAATTAAAATATTTCTCACTATTGTCTATTTTCCGTTATTTTCCTAACTACTTGTTGTGTGAGATAAAAACAAAAATTTACTTTTATAGAGATGTACCTGTACCAGCTGCGAAAATGATCCTCTTCTTTTATTGAACGTCACCTACACCAGTATTTAGTAACCTTTCGAAGAAGTACGACATGAACTGAATCTTCATGTTCACCTTTACTATCTCTTTGTGCCCGTGATTAATTTATTATAAGCACAATGGCCTCTTTATACTATTGTTTACTGAATTTGTTATGATGTACTGTGAACAAACCTCTCAAATTATATTGAAATCTCACAATACCAAAAGAGAGGTTAGAAAAAAATCTATATTACATAAAAAATTTTCAAATACTGAAATATAACATTTGTCCGTGTTACGGTTTAGTATACACTTCCTATTACAAAATACGACCATTAGAAGCTGTTTCTCTGCAACTTGTTGTCGATCTTATCGTCCCGAAAGAATCTCAAAACGTGACCTTGCAATGCTCTTAACACCTCTTAGAATCAGCACAACTTTGATTTTATGGAAAAAATCGTACCATAGTTGGACTGGTACTCTTCACATGGAGATATATCGATTAACCATCGTTGATACGTCTAAAGTAACTTTAAGGTTAATGTGAGAACCACATATTATTGTACAAATGGAATTTGATTATCTGTTTCTCTCAGTATACGTATCATACACAAACGTCTCAGTGTAGATACTCATTAAACAAGCTCTAATTAATTATCTTATTTCTTAATATTGTTATCGATTGACATACAACCGTAATTTGTATTTGTTTTACCAAATTAGTCAGTTACTTGTATTCTCACTACTACAAGCAATATCAACCATTTCAATATCTCCTATTCAAATGTTGATTATACTTTTAAATTGTCCTGTACACTGTGTCCCATTTTGGTTGAGACTGCACTGTGTCTCAGCTATTATTAAAGATATCTACATGCGGTATTCGCGATTCTGTATCACTTTTTTGTAAAACATTTAAATAAATAAAAAGAAATATTCCAGCGAAAACAAAAATGTTCACTTTTGGAGATTTTATTATTTCTTAGGTCCTTTATACGATAGACAACTGCTTGTAATATATATTTTCACATAAAAGTCAGTGGCCTATTCAAGATTGGGCACAAACTTGATATTTTTTAAATGTATATTTCAACGTGAAATTTTTCCAATTTTTCGTATCTCAACCTTAATCTCAATAAATTTCAGCTCCAAAAATAAGAAAAGTCCATATTCATGTGTATTATTTATATGTATATATTTAATTATTACTTTTTTATAATGCCATGTGATTTGAACCTATTTATTCAATTATATACTGAACGTAAACTTAAATATCATTCTTTAACATAAACTGAAAAATGTTGAAAACGAAAAAAATATACGGGCAATTACAAAAATCAAATAAAACCATAAACGGTGGCCTTTGTGAGTTTCTGAAAAACGCTTTTTCGGTTGAGGCTTGGAGTTCATCTATATTATTATGCCGATTTACATAAATCTTATTTTTTAAGTAAATAATACTTAAGTCCGGTGACCCAGGGGGCCCGTGTGTGCCAATCCAACGTCCACTTAAATGAGCCCTCATATATTCTTTAGCTACCCTTAAATTATGAGGGGGCGCTCCATCTTTCTCGAAATATATCTGATATAGCTGGGTCGAAGATATGCCCTCCAATAGCTATGGCATATTATTTTGTGGTATATTTAGGTATCGTTGGGCTATTCTCTAAAATGGTATTTACAATTTTAGTGCCTTAGACAAAATATGAAACACTAAGACCATATCGGCCTTGTTTCTGTCGTTCAAAAGTAATATTTTGGTTTTCTTGATACCAATGCCTTGTAATTTTCCTATTAAAGCTGCTGCTGCGTCTATGGGAATCGTCGTACCATATTACCTACCACTCATTCAGCTTGCACCATCTTGAAACAATAAATATTTATATCAGGACGATCCACATAAGACAAATTGAACAAAATCAATATCCTAGTTTATAAGAAGATCTTCTGTTGTTTTATGTTTCAAATCATTGTATTTGTGTATGTTATAGTCCATTCATTCAATGCACTAAGCGATTTTAGCTGTAAAGCTGTAAAATCTAGAATTCATATCCTATCGTAAACTTCCATTACTAATATGAAATGATTTATTTCCATTCCATTTACAGCATATAGTATAAAATAGTATAAAATGGAGGTATTGCCCCTTATATTTTCTTCTTGTAAAACAGTTTGATTACTATTCCTTCTTATTTTGATTTTAGGTCTGTATCAATTGAAATTTCGTTTAAAAGAATATAATATTGACGTTTCGACTACTATCAACGACTTACTTCATGAATGTCAAAATAAGGAACAAATCGAAAAAGAAATCTGTTTTAACAACAAAATTGATTTTTCCTCAAAAATATGTAGTAGACATCTATCAAGTTATTCGTCGTTCCATAAAAATTCATCAAATAGGAAAAGCTTACTTAAATTATTAAGGTGTTTGTTACCATTGACAACTTTGTCGTATGGGAACAATTTCTAGAAATTTTCCTTTATATGTATTTGATTACGTTTCAAGAATTTTTGAATCTCTATAATTCAATGTATGGTTTTTTGATATTGATGATCTTTTAGACTATTTTTAGAATATCGAGATGTCTGCCCATACACAATCATTACAACGTACTAGATATATAATATTACTTCTTTTATTTTTGAGTATTCTACATTTTAGTTTAGTGAAATATTTGGATAATATATCAATCTTTATGCCTTATACTAATATCCTATTAACTAAAATAATTTGACAGTTGTTTGGAAAGTCAGTCCACAAATGGTAAGGAAAACCTATTGATATTAATTGATAGAGACCTAAAATCAAGATAATTTATCAACAAAATAATTTATTTTTATTTTTGTTAAATATAAAAGGTCCTAAAAGCAAAGCAATAAGAAAAGAGAATTGTTATCAATCACAAGTTTCAATTCAGTAAGGAATTTAAATTATAGCTACACATATAAAAACTGTTTTGTTAAAAGTAAATGTGATTTACCTCGTTCACTCTAATTAGATATAGATTCTACAGTATTTCATTATATGAACACAAATATAAGGATAATCCAGATCAATTAATACAACAAAGTCAGTAATAAAAAAAATTAATCAATACACGATCACCCATATTGATAAATAAAAAAACGCTATCAATGTATCGTGTATTGTAACTCTTCAATTTTTTCCCAACCTGGTTACGCCCATGATCGGACAGTATATATTACCTACTTGATTTATGATCTTGCTTTATAACATTGTAATTACAACAAAATATTTATTAGAGGCACCACATCGATATCAAATAGTGAACCACATTAATACACGTTCAGTTTCGAAAACTCGTCCGTCAACAATAAAATATTGGATCGACCTGAACTGAAGAAAGCTTATTCACCTGCATTTAGAATGATTGATTAAAATATGCTTCGATTTTGATGGACAAGTACGGAATTTCTGAGAAGAGACATACCACTTGAAACCAGAGAGGGAGTCGAATTATATAGTCAATTCACAGGTTTTTTTCTCACTTATGACTAATTAAAGAATCAACACTATTTAGTGAATTCCAAGTAATCACCATAACAGAACCAGCTACTTGAGATTTTATCGTATGTTGAAAACACTTGTGTTAAGTCTATTGAAAACATTATATTTATTTAAGTGATAAAAAATTTGAAAGTAAACAAAAAATAAAACAAAGAAGTATATTATCAATTAACACATTGATCACACTTGAAGTGGGAGAAATCTACTTTAATATAAAAAATTATAAAGCCTCTTAGTAGTCCCCCCAAATTACACATTTTCCAGAGAAATACTCCTCACAGCAACGAGCCCAGTCAATTCCGACGTCTTCCGACGATTTTGGACGTCTAACACCGAATTGGAATTACCGAGGTCTCGAAAATGGGGGGGAGGCTTTGATATTGATATAGGTGTACAAAAAGTAGCTGATTTTGCATTTATTTCCCGATTTTTCAAGAAAACTATACGTCACAGCGAAAAACTTAACCCAAATGAATTGTAGATATTTAAATTTCCTCCAACTTTGTCATTGAACATTTTGTCGTACATTGCATAGTTAAGCCGCTAGAGGGCACGCAGGTGATTTCGAAACACATTTTTTGTATGTTTTGAAAAACTATACTTTTCCTAGAAAAATAGCGAATAGCAAAGTTGTAGCATACAAAATTCCCGGCAACTTTTGTCCAAAACTCTTTTCTGAATAACGCAGATTTCCGTCGATAGGGGGCGGAAAAAATTTTTAACAATCAATCTTTCTAATTTGTTGGAAAACTATGCGTCCCAGGAAAAGAAGTTGGAGAGGAGCCTTATAGAACATGAGGAGGGACTGGAAAAATCATGTATTCGGCTGTATATGCCACATTGGTCCCCTGGGACTTGCTTCTGTGCACCCTGTATACCGTTCACCGGCAGCCTCTTCATCAAGCAGAAGACAGCTGGTAGGTCCCCGGCATCCTCATATCTTTTGAAATGAGGCGAAGCGGGGAGCGGAATGTCCGTCTGTTTCTTTTATGAATGAGGTTTACGAGATATTTTTCTACCTTCTTCTAGTAAGTAGGTTTTATTGCCCCATCGTACATAAAAATAGACTATAGCATCAGAAAACCAATTCATAATCATCATAGTTCAAATACAAAATCATCCAGTAAGTTGAAATGCCCTTCGGAACCAACTATAGCGTTTCTGTCAAGAAATAAATGAAGAAATGAAGAAAACGATCCCTTTCATCATAAAAACTGAAGCAAACGCAATACTTTGCAGAGATAAAACATCCAGGAAAGTAATTCTTGAAAATATATCACTATCTTCAGCATAATAAAATTGTATTTGAGATAGTCTATTCTAATTTACTATTTTCTGTTACACTTTTAGGGTGTCTTATGAGGATCCGGGCTCTAATCACGTACACAATGTTCCAATTCTTTCCTGTCATCTGCTAATCTGGCAATTAATCTAGCTTTGATTCTAATTCTCTTATTCCGAACTTCCTATTATTGTTTGGCGTTCAATGCTCATACCTACATCACTCTTCCCATTCATTACCAAACTAGTTATACGAGAATATCTGGCCTGACCTAGATATGGCAGAAGTTGCTTGAAACATACCACTGTATTAGAAGTCCACAATCTATACTGCATATATTTCAAGTTTTTATTTGAAAGGCTTTAGCACGACCAATATAAAAGATGAACAAGATTCTACGCTGGGTAGACTGCTCCTTGGTTGTCAACAGTAAAATATTGGGTGGCAGAGTTTAAACGAGGCCATACGACCTGCGAAGACCAGCATCCCCAGTGGTCGACCAAAATCAGGTGACGATCCAGAAATGTTGAAGAAAATCCATAGAGCGGTACTGGATGATCGTTGACTGAAAGTACGCGAGCTAGCGGACACAGTAGGCAGAAATAAAGGTGTCTCATAACCATGGATAAAACGTGGGTCCATCACTTCACACCTTGAAAAAAAGAACAATCCAAACAATGAACTGAAAAGGAAGAACGGGCTTCTAAGAAGGCAAACACCATAGATAATTGCAAAGTTTGAGCTAAGAAATCAAATGAAAGTAGTCGCATTTGGGTAAGAAGAAAGCGTTGTTTCATCAAGAAAATGCACCAGCTCACACATTCGTTATTGAAATGGCAAAATTAATGAGTCAAAGTAACGAACTTATATAACTTCGTTGGGAAAAGTGTATAGAGCTAAAAAGAGATAACGATGAAAACTAAATACGAGTATATTTTTTTCAAAATATTTGCATTTTAATTGTTAAGCCAGGTATTTCTGTGACCATCCTCGTATATCATTAGAATTTTGTTGTTCAAATCAGCTTCATTTGTATCATTTTCACTAACTTTTAAAGCGAGCTGTGGTGTTCAATTGTTCAGATTTACTTTTTTGTTTTTTCATGTCCACTTTAACCAAAATACTTTTAATTGAATTCTGTTATAGCCTACAGTGATAAAAGATATATGAAACAATTGAATATGATTTACTATAGGTACAGAATGATACAAAGATCTTATACCATAATCACTTCTCGCTGCATTTGTGCAAATTTGACAGTAGTTCAAAGTTAAAGGTCACAGTTAACTTTTCCAAATTATGTGAATGTACCATGATCATCCTACTTGGAAAATATTTTCTTTCTTCACATCAGAATATGTATCCATATGTTGTTTCGATTCTATAAATATCATCTTCTCAGTCTATAAAAATTATTCACTGAATTATTAACATAGAAATGCATTTAATCGTTATCTTTCGAAATTCACATATACACTTAAACTTTTTCCGTGGAATTCTCATATGATAAGTATCCCAATATACTTATACTTGTATAAGTCCATACCTGCATGTATACACGAATTCTTTTCTCGAATAACAGCGATTAACGATGGATAAGTGTTGATGGATAGTTTCGCACCAGGTGGCTTAGTACTCACACCCTCTATCTCGTTCAATTCATCTTCTTCACGCCGCGATGGCCAAGTCACAATTAAAAAAACTGTGAGGTGAGTTATGGGATCATACATAAAAAAAGGTATAGATAGTCGCGCAGAATATTTTACGACAAAAAAAGTGAAAACATGATTCATACAATAGGTTATGTTAAAAATTATCGGTTGAATTATGGTGTACTACTTAATTATTTTAAGAACATATACTATTACTCCTGATAAAATACATAAAAATACTCTGGCGTTGAAGCAGCAGCAACCAACTGTTCCACACTTTCCTAACAAACAATTAAATTACTCAAAATTTAATTCCATCAGTTACCTACGAAATATTTTCAAACTACTATCTTTTCCTTCACATATTAAGTCCAAGATTCCTTTCCATTAATTATGTGAATTTTTGTTCATGCATATTCTAGCTGCTACATTCGATACTAAAGCCAAGTGTTCTGAGTTACCTTCTATCTCCCCACATTCGAAATACTTCAATATATCTTGTTTTAGTCGGGATATGATATTCTCGGAAGTAGACCTCCAACAAGATAGTGATTCTAAAAAGAGTTAAAAAAAACCATTCCTTCTTTTCATATCTTCTCCAGGTTCTACATTTGTCACTAAAACCAACTACAATGTGTTGAGCTACCAACCATTCACCCATATTTGAAATATCTCAATGAATCTTGACTTAGTCGGGATATGACTATATATTCTGTATATTCTCAGATGTAAACATCCAACAAGACAGTGATTCATCCGGGTTCTACATTTGTCGCTAAAACCAACTACAATGTGTTGAGCTACCAACTATTTACCCACATTTGGAATATCTAAATGAATCTTGACTTAGTCGGGGTATGATATTCTCAGAAGGAGATCTCCAACAAGATAGTGATTCTAAAGAGATTTGAAGAAAACTATTCTTTTTTTTTATTATCTTCTCCAGGTTCTACATTTGTCGCTAAAACCAACTACAATGTTTTGAGTTACCAACTATTTACCCACATTTGGAATATCTAAATGAATCTTGACTTAGTTGGGGTATGATATTCTCAGAAGGAGATTTCCAACAAGATTGTGATTCTAAAGGGATTTGAAGGAAACTATTCTTTTTTTTTATTATCTTCTCCAGGTTCTACATTTGTCGCTAAAGCCAACTACAATGTTTTGAACAATCAACTATTTACCCACATTTGAAATGCTACAATATCTCAAGTATCTTGCCTTAGACAGGAGAAGATACTTTCAAAGTAGGCCTGTAGAAAAATAATGGATCTGAAGAGATTTAAGGAAAACTGGTATATAATTCTATGCCTATTGACATCCCTTTGACATTTGTTACTAAAGCCAACCACAATCTTCAGTATTATTCATATACCCAAATTTTGAATACTACAATATCTCCGTGTACACCTCCAAGAAGCTAGTGGACCTGAAGAGATTCAAATGAAACTGGAATCAAGTAACACAAAAATGAGAAGGGTTGATACAATGAAGGAGGGGCTACGTTCAGTCAGGATTATTAATTCACATTCAGGACATCAAAGTAGAGTTTAATTAATTTTCCATAATTTTTGACTGCTCGAAAACGTTTTTGTATGAAATATTGTGTGAGAGCTTGCACTGTCGTGGTGGTGAATGATTCGTCTTCTGCTTTTGGTTACCCTGTTTTCTTTAACACATGTGGTAGACAAATGCTGGTGTACTGTTTAGAATGTTCTACGTTGCTCTAATGGAATGATGGCGACATATCCACTTATTCCGAAAAAAGGGCGACCATTTGCTTTGAAGTGCTGAGTGGCGACCACCTTTCGTAAGATTTGGCTTGTCTTGAAAGACCCATATAGTATATTGTTGTTTAGTTTCGGGTTTATATCCATAAATACATGATTCGTCGCCTGCCCGATCTTTTATGTGTCTTTAGAAGCACCGCATCCAACGCGAACAAATCTATTTGATGGCCAATGTATGCCTTCATTTCACGATATATCACATGATCATCTTGCGAAATCACAATCACAATATCGATGTTTTTGGCACAACAACCGATTTTGAAAGACTTTTACGAATTAGGTCCTGTAATGAAGTACGAATATGTTTCAATTCGGAAAACTAGCTGATCATGATAGCTCGGGATGGTGCTTCATCATCAAAAATCGAAGCGAGTTAATCAACACACTGCTTTTGGTTTAATCTACGTCCAAAATAATTGAAAATCAATCATTAGTAAACAACTTAAATAACTATCCTCTAACAACACGTTCTGAGTACGTTCACCATTAAAAATCTCAAACTTCATAATAGCAATATCAGATTTGTCATATTCATATCAATGTTACTACATCTCGAAACTTGAGTAGCAACCCTCGTAACTATTTCAGTTATGAATATCATTCAAGTTCTTTGGATATAAATAGGAGTGTTTTCTCACAATATAAAATTAATATGTATTCACTATTATTGAACTAAGATGATTAACTGAGTGATATATTACTTGGATTAACATTTAACGCTTGCCATTTCGTTTATCCCTTTGATAATAAATTTTCTATTATAGGTTGCTCTATTTAAATACAAACAAAATACTTCATACGATTGTTAGGTTAATAAGAAAATTATCAACATATTATCAAAAAAATGTTGAGCAAATTATCGACATTGAATAGTAAATTTCCACATCATTGTTTTTGTTATTCTAGAGATATTTCCATCTGTAGCTGAAAGATTTAATTTTTGCTTCTAATAGCTATGCTGTAATATAGTTTTGGATGATAACATTCATTATCAATAAAAATAAATCAGACGCAATAATTTATGATTGATACTACAATTCTAACGATAAATAGTAGGTTCTGTTTTACTAATTCTAGCAAAAGATTCTTTAGATATAATAACATCGCATATTCTGTTTTGTAAACCACTTCCAAATTTTACTAAAACTGATATTGTAATTTATATATTTCCTTTTAAATTAAGTTTCGTCATTTTCAGGATCTCAAGACCATTATTAGTCGAATTAATTTTCTTGAGATTCAATGTCGCTACAATTTAAATCATATTCGGTCTTCCCACTTGTGTTAAAAAAAAAAACAAATTGTTGTCGACAGAACAATCGAAATAACAAATTAACTACGGTGAATAGAGGTGGGAGTAGACACAGCAATGAATACAAAAAATCAAGTGTTCCAGTTAATGGAACGTTGTCAGTATTTTAATGTGCAGTATAATTTACATTCACTTCTAGAAAATGTTCTCTGTTCTTAAAATTTGAGATTATATGGTATAGAGGTTTACCCGACGAGCATTCATACATCAGAAAGCGTGGGTGCAATGAGATTACAAAAAAAATGATAATGAAAAAGATACGTTAAGAAGATTATAGGTAATAGAAACTTGAATTCTAGTAAAACTATTGACTACAAAAAAATTAGTACTCAAAAATTAGCAATTGATATCATATAATGAGATGTGACATGAATAGTTTAACCTTTTTGAAAATGTTATGTAGAGAAAAAATCTCTTACTTTAAACAGATATATTGTAAATTTATTGTTGAATATCTGAATATAACTGTACATAACAAGATTATGTGGAAGAAGCATATTGAAGGGTTGATACAACAATTCTGGCAAGCCAATAGAATGTGGAAGGCACCAAGGCTCAGTACTAGGCCCTGTTCTGTTTCTTCTGATTATAAACAACATCTATTAGACATCGGTGGTGGAATATGTCGCAGACGACACTAGTTCCTCTTGGAGCTAACCAGATATCACGGCACTTCATAGGACCATTGACGTTGTTGAATCTGTAATATTCTTAGGGCTTGGTATGTTCAATTCCTTGGAATGGGAGTTATATATTGCCGCCTTATCTAAAAAATTAAGCTCCTGTTTTGCGCTAAGATCAGTTTCCAAAGTACTGAACTTATCCACCTCTTTAACAGTTTATTATTCTCTTATTGAGTCGCATCTCCGATATGCCCTTCCCTTCTGGGGTACTTTGGTGCGACTCAATTTGAGCGAATCTTCAAACTACACAAGACAGTTGTCAGATATTTACTCGGATTAAACAGCAGGGCTCACTGCAGAAACTTCTTCAAAAATCAAAAATTCTGACTGTTCCTTTCTTATCCATCTTTGTCTAATTCGTAAGCACGCTTTTCCAATTTCAGAAAGGTCGTTGTACGGCTATCCACTTAAGAACGCGGAGCACGACCTTTACCTACCTACTCTGCGTTCAGAATTGGTTAAGGACTCAATATTTTACAATGCAAAAAAATGCACTATCACTTACCAATTGAAATCGAATCGATAGCATTTTGTTGCGCATTTCGCAATAATTTGAGGGCAAATTTACTGGAAACTGCCTTTTACTCTGTAAAAGACTTCTATTCTTCTTCTTCTTCTTCTTCTTCTTATTCTTCTTCTTCTTCTTCTTCTTCTTCTTCTTCTTCTTATTCTTATTCTTCTTATTCTTCTTCTTCTTATTCTTCTTTTTCTTATTCTTCTTCTTCTTATTCTTCTTATTCTTCTTCTTCTTATTCTTCTTCCTCTTACAGGTCCTGTTCAATCCTGTACGTTTGGCTCTCTTCATGGATCTTCCTGAGAAGCTGAACTCCATCTCTCGTATCACGTGGTCTGCCTACAGGTCTGCGTGAATTCGGTTCCTGAGGGTGACTCACTTGATGGTTCGCAGTATTTTCATCTCTGTCTTGCTCTGTGACCTCATCGCTTTGTTTCTCCACACTATATCTCTCAGACAGCCGATGACTTTTGATGCTTCCATCGCTCGTGTTCGTGCCTCCAATGTCAGGTTTCTTCCACTGGATATATTCACTCCCAGGTAATTGAATCTTTATATCTGCTGTATTATTCCGCTATCGACTGCTAATTTGCATTTTTGATATTATCATTGATTTTGTCTTGTTGACTGAGATGCTCATATAAAATTTTTCGGCAGAAATTTTTATCTTATATAGACGTTGTAAGTCGTCTTCATTTCATAAGATCTGAAGATATCGTTCATGATTATTTATTATACAATTATACACACTATACAATGAACTTAACTCATAATAATTCACTTATAAATATCACTTGAATAATTTCTGCGATTACTTTCACCGATTCGTTCTTTTCACTATGACTATTATTTGAAACTAACTGAGGTTACACAAACCATTTATATACCTAAATAAAATTCGACAAAGTTCTAGAGGAAAAAGAAACAGAAGAAATAAATAATTAGACTTTCCTAGGAATTATTTGAAAGAAATACTGTAAATAAACCGCCTATTAAAATGAAAAGTTCTAAAAGGAAACATTGAAGGCGCTTATAAAAAATATAGGGGATGCGGCATTTTGCGAACTTGTTTCTAACAATATATGTAGTTATAGTGTAGTAACCATTGTTTTATACAGTGTAAATGGTTAATAATTTAATTAAATGATAAGTGTAAATATTTAAATTAAAACAAACAGTTTGTACAGATTTTTTGAACCCATATCTTTACTTATCAACTCTATTGTGTTCTTTCTGAGAATCTTTCACGTAAAAATACTGGTGATCGGAAAATGACACGAAATTAAACTTATCAAGACTACTCTTCACAGCCTTACTGGTTTCTCTAGAAGAAAATGTCACTTATGAAGCACTTGCTGAGAGTATCTGTAACAAAATCTGCTCTATTGCAATATTGCATACACGAAGAATGTTTAGGATCAACAATAAGCAAAAGTAAAGATCTAGTCTCTTTGAAACATCCTTGATATTGAGCAGAGCCTTGAGGTTTGCAGTTAATTATAAATCTCATATAAAGCTCATTATTTTGAACAAAATACGCTCTATTAAATGATATTTCATATTATAATTTTTTAATGTTTTCTGGAAGCTCAGGAGTAAATTTGGCATTAGAAACGATCCCCAACAAACAAAAATGTTCGGAAAACCTACGGAAGGATTTTTAATATACAATAATCGCTGAAGGAAAAGTTATGATAACATAACAGAACATAACATAACATTGCAGTATTGTATTTTTTATTATACGAAATCGTAATATTATCATTCATATTAATATTAGGTTTGGAATAATATAGATTACAAATAGATTATAAAATCCGTCATTGTATGTATATAGATTTCAAAATTTATTTTCTAGATCAAAACAAAATTGTTAGTCGACAAATAATGAGACTTATAATAGTCAGTTGCCCAAATTTAGCTATTTAGCATCACATTTCCACAGCAATCAAATATTAATAATCATGAAGGTCTACATGATCTAGAAATGAATAAATACAAACATATTGATTCATTGAAGAAGAAGCTAGAAGTAACCGAAAAACAGAAAGAAAGTAAAAAAGATTGTGGGAAGAAAACCAGATCGAATTTCATTTTAGCGAGAAGTGAAATCAACTTGTTACTCTGTATTCAAGAGTTGAAAGTTTGAGCACCACTAACAATATTTTAATAACTTTTTTATGATAATTTTTACGCGGAATCTGATCATTTATATTTGTTCTATCAGTTATTTTCTTCCTTTTATTGAACAGTATCTTTATGTAGTTTCATCCAAACATAAAATAACGATGATAATAATTTCAACTCATTTATATGGTAATGAATTTACGTTCAAATTATTATTATGATTAAATAATGCAATTGTATGCAATTCCGATGAAATCAATGAATCATATAGTGCAGTGTTTGGATATTGTGAACCCCAACCATGTACCGCTTCGAACACTTAGTATCTAAGGCGTCCGGTTACAAAGCAAACTTGAATACAATATTCATCTGACTGGAATATTAAATAATACGATTGTAGTATATTTATTTTTTATCAGATGAGATTTATAATGTAATAGAATGAAAAGAAATATGATAGGAATTTGATTAAAAACTATAATTTTTCAATAAATTGGGCAGAAAAAACTCAATTTTACTCATTATATCTTGGGGATTTTATCTCGGAAAGGGATGGGCTGAGGAAATTTTGTTATAGATCTCCTGAATTTTGTCACATGAATTTATAAACACCTTGGATGTGTCAGCAGTTTTATAAAACCTCTGGAACTCCTATTTCACGTTCTATTTACATGAAATTTGTTGCTTGTCTAATTAAGAGCAAGTCATTACCGTATCGACGATTTCTTTATGTATAAAAATTGAGGTACAGGGTCCTTTACGACGAGTTTAATTGATATGTATATGGGAAGGTACTGCGACTAGTGATCTGAAAATTTTCTTGCATGGGTTTTCCGACATGCTGGTTTCAGCTAAAATAATTTCAGTTTTCTGAAACTTCCTGTTATACCGGACGTAGGTCCACTTCGTTATTTGAGACAGAATGCTATGGTTTTTATTAAATTTTTGGAATCTACGTTAAGCACTAAGAATATGATATTATTTTTGTATTTTATTCCCAATCAGTTTCTTATTTTGATGATTTTGTGAATTGGTACCTGGTGATACATGTTTCTGCCATATTGAAACCATGTACCACTTTTCCATCTCTAACTCCCTGAAAAAATTTAAATTTTAATAATTAATTCTAGTTAGAGAATATTAAGTTATGAAGTAGACTCAGCTCAAAATTCCATAATTTTTTATGCCCAGGGTTGTGGAAGCTGAGAAGTAGAACTAGAAGTAAGAACTGAAGTTATTAACGAAATTTGATGTCAAAACCGTGATAAACTAGAGGGACATGAATGATAACTAAAATGGATCAATGCAGAAAGAAACGGAGATCTGTAAAACTGTGTTAACTGTCCGTTTCTTTTCAAATATTCTTGTATTTGAAACATCAAATTAAAACCAAATATGTAAATACATTATACAAGCTGTAAAACAACGATGAATTTTTGAATGAATGAATAAAATATAATTGCATATATAAGAATACTGGAAGTCATTAAAATAATTACTAATTTGCGCGACGATTTCATCGTTGCAATAAAGCTTTTTTTATTGAATCATTTCTTTAGGTTCTGAGATATTATGAGAAAAATTGGTGGATTTTATTCATATAAATTGTTTATTTATTGACCCTTGCAATGTATTGCTAAAAACGAACTTTTTTATGCCAAATTCCATCACCTTAATAAATCTCACTAAAAAAAAATTTTTTTCATTGAATATTTCAGAATGTTTTCAGATGTTTTTGACTTCTGGTTGTTTCTATATGATGATGATATAAGAAACAAAGAATTGAAAGAAACAAACTAAAAAGCCAATTTTCATCATGAGATGATAAAATAGGAACTAGGAAAAACAAATTGCTTGAATTAATTTCATCTATTCTACATGGAATCGACAATTAGCTTTGAAATATCGATAGTTAGATTGACCGATAATACTGTAAAAATATCGGACTCCAAATTTACAAAAAAAAGGAACTTTAGAATATGAAACACCTCTTCTTACCATTTGGACAGTAACTATTTCCTCGCCACAACCTTTGCTATTGATCATGTGTCTTTGGAGGGAATATTTAAATTTGAATAGAGGTATAAACTGCAAAAAGTACGTCTAGTCTGGATGGAGGCTAGAGATAGTGGTTTGTTCCAATAAATTTACTTGCATGCGGGAAAGCAGCCAATCACCTCTGATTCAAAACTTTAACGTTTTCTGCTTACATCCGATATATGGAGCTGCTTGGAAGTATAGAATTTGACATCTACACCATCCAAATTTTGAATAGAATCCACTCCTATACTATATATCAAAAAATAATTGAGAAGATTCACCAAATTTACTTCCTCAAAATTCATATAAATAGATAATTATAAATAGGTAAAACAGCAAAAATCCCCGTCGATCTTCCTTCTCTAAAATTTTTATTAAGGTGAAATGTGCGTAATTGAGGTTTTTCCTGTTTTTCTTCTTAATTTTTATCGTAACAAAAAAGTAAGAAAAAATTTGTAGATCATATACTTCCCTACAAAAATCATACAAATACTTTTTTCTATACGACTCAGCGAATGTACAATGATATTAGCATTGTGTCAACATGGTGAATGAATGTGCCAGTTTCAGGTTTTGATCAAAATCGTCGATGAAAAGAAAAACCTGATGAACTCAATTGCAATCTTGAATTGAAAAACCCAGACTGAATATCACTCATCGATTTTTCAGAATTATTTTCTTAAAAAAATAAGTTAGGGACTCCGTAACATCGCTGTTAATATTTTCAAATATTTGACTCGGCGGGGATCATTTATTATTGCCAGTCACTACAAATTGAATGATATCCACTCGAATAATTGCCGCTGCAGTGTTCAGTATTCTTAATCGCTTCTATTTTGCTTTTTATTTACATACCTTGCTTTTTTGAGAATTTCATATTGATTATCAATATAACAGATCATTGTAAAACGTCCTTCTTTCTCAGTTATAATAATTTTACCACTATACTTTAACTTTAAACTTCTTCAATTTTTTCATAACCTACAGCTAGATTTCTGCCAATATCTTTAAATTTTTCCAAGGAAAATTGACAATCATTTAGAGTATATCGAAATATTTCCTCTATTGCCAATTTCACTGAATAATCTTCGGGTCAACATCGATATCGATATCGATTATTAGATTGACCAATAGTACTGTCCAGATATCAGATTCCAAATTTACAAAAACTGTACAAAAAAGTTAACTGAAACACCCTGTTCTTACCCTTTGGACAGGAACTATTTCCGCAGCACAACCTTTGCCATTGATTATGAGTCTTTGGAGGTAATATTTAAACTGGAATATAGCAAGAAACTGCAAAAAGTACGTCTAGTTTGGATGGAGGCTAGCGATTTAGTGGTCTGTTCCTCTGATTCAAAACTTTAACGTTTTCTTTTTACTTCACATATATGAAGCTGCTTGGAAGTATAGGATTTGATACCCAGACCATTCAAATTTTGAATAAAACCCATTCCTACACTATATGTCAAAAAATAATTGAGAAGGCTATACTCAAAAAACAATGGTAATCAACAAAATATTCTCAAAACAAAACGGAGCTCAATAGAGGTCAAAATTAACAAGAATAATTGTTAAAAGCTGTCAAAGCCATTAAATACTTATTTGAGAACGTTAAAAAGACCATAAGAAGTTCAAGCTATACAAAATCATCAGTGAAAACGGAAACAGGAAAATAAAATAAGGGTTCTTTCGAAAACGCAGAGTTTTGCAATTTATTTGAAAACGTATGTGAGCCCAATTATAGGAAATATCCGCTACAAGATGATGGAGCAGTTGTAACTTTATTAGATCAGTTGAAACTACCAGAAAAAGCATTAACGAGAAACGAAGTCGAGAATATTATACAACAAAATTGCCAAAAAGACTTAGAATAGAACGGCAGATATCGAAGTTTGTTTCTCAATAGATATTATACTATGTATATATCATTTATAATTTTTATAACAAAATCCTTGTTTTGGTATATTGAAGGACAATTTTCGTGCCGTTTATAAGTTTATCTTTCATATTAATTCAAGCGGTTTTAAATGAAAACAAACGGCACCATCTCCACTCTCATCAAGCATATTTTAATTGTGATTCAATTCATGAAGGATGTAATATTTTTAGGCATTATAAATATTTCTAAGTATTTAAAATGATATAATAGCGATCTTCTAAATCCTTCTAATATTATAATTGTGAGCAAAGCAAAGTATCAATTTGATTTTATGTTTTATTTACTATATCTATATATGATTTCAGAAGTTATATATATTATGGTTGATCGTCAATAATTAATTTGTAACTAACGTAGATAATTGTTTAAATTTTTTATGAACTTTTCTAAACCAAAACCAGCCAAAAAAAGTGATTCATTTTGTTCACCTTATTTGATAGCTAGCATAGGACGTCTTCATGAAAAGATAAATTAAGTAACAATATAGAATCCACCCCACTCTAGATGCAACTTTAACAATAGAATAGCCCAAAGATATGAATGTGACATGTAGGATATTCCTCAATGCATCTTTAGTAATATCGTGTAGCTTTCAAATTATGCATATATTAGGATCGTGATTCAAAAATTAATATTTATTCGCGAAAAAAGAGGCAGTGAGAAGTTTATCATGACTCCATTGTAGATATAATCTCAGCGCACAATAGATAACGTGGTGTTTGATTTCATCACGATCTATACATATCATCAATCAATTTTATAAAAAAAGAATTTTTCTTTTTGTAATAATATGCAATCCATATAAATAAAATCTTACACAACACCCACATGTACATGCAAACAATTTGTAATGCATCTTTATTGAAAGTTTGTGGTATTGTCAGGGTAAAATACGTGTTGACCCGGAAGAATAGCAAATGGTGTGCATCAGCATTGGATGAGTCAGTAGGACATTGCAATGTTAATCAACAGAACATAAATAATTGAAGACCAAGTAGTAATTTCCAACAATAGATCACTGATGGAATACAGTGAGTAAAGAAAACGACAATATTCATAACGAAATAGAAATATCGAGAGTAAAGTATCTAATTGAGAGATTTTACTAATGATTTTTCACCATGACTTGGTTTCGTACTATAATCTATATTCACGTTTTTTCCAATGAGATTGCTGCATAGCACTAACTTCGGCATTTTTTGTTACTCTGAATATTCTAGTCTTTCTGCTTTCATAGAAATATATCCAGACTACTACATATATTTATAAATGATTATTTTGCTAAATTGTCTTGATTTAAAGTTTCTAAAACAGGTAATAAGTTGAGTTTTTTATCTATTTCGATCTTCACAAAATATTAGAAACAAAAATATGGGAAAGGGTCTAAGAAGTGAGAATCTAGAGAAATTTATTAATTTTAACCCATATTTCGAAAGCATGAAATGCCATGGCCTTAATATAATATTGTCAAGGCTTTTTCTGAATTCTTATCAAGTATTTATCACTATTTTGTTCGTTTTTATTAATGTACAGCAGTTTCACTATCTACTCTATAGCAGAGTAATAAGTAAATTGTCTATAAGTCACTAAAGTAAGTCAGGAACCATCCATTCACTCTAAGTATTTATTGCGGGAGATCTTTTGGCCATATCCTCGTCAATAATCTCTTTGCTAGTGGCTGGATGAATAGATTATTTGTCAATTCATTGTTGTTGTCCTTAGATCGAATTTTGTATCTTGTGGTAGTTTTTTATCACACCTTTGATTAGTGAGATGTCCATATCGTCATGAATTGTTTGGTTAGTAACGTACCAGGAGGCTCTACTCAATATACGGAGTGCTTAGAGTATCTTCGTATTAGAAGGTTTACTGCAGCTCCACAGCTCTATTCCATACGACCAGATTGGTATGAATATAGTTTTGTAGATGAGCAATTTATTTTAGAGTATTAGTTGAGACTTTTTATTGAGTAGCCAGTGTATATTTTTTAGTTTCAAATCTGTTTTCTCTTATTTTTGATGTGCGTTTTCCATGTAAGTTTTCCTTCTAATTGCAACCTAAAGTACTTGACAACTGGTTTTATCGAAATGGGAATATTATTGTATAAACATTTGCGTATAAACATTTTTTTGTTGTAAATGTTTCAACTAATGGAGCCAGTTTTCTAACCAATTTAGATGATTTTATAGTTTTTCTGCATCTCTAGTTGGGTCTACATCTGCTTCAATGATTGCCGTGACGTCTGAAAAGGTTGTTATGAAGGTATCGTCGGTACTTGAAACGCTGTGAATATCAGATACATAAATGGGACTAGAACGTTACCCTGAGGTACTCCAGATTCCAGAGTAATTTGTGAAGGTATCTTCAACTTTGACTTGAAAGTAGCAAATGGTGATATAAGATTTCAAAGTAAAGTATAGTTGTTCCGTTAAATGTAGTTTCAGTTTGTAGAGGAGACAGTCATGCCAGACTATGTCTAGAAATATTCCAGCACACACCCTTTTTCCCTTTAGTGTTATTTTAATTATCTTAACTATCCTGTGGGATTGTTGAATTGTGAAGTGTTTGCATCTGAAACAAAATTGGTGCTGTGGTATGAGAGAAACTGTTTGGATTTTACGTAGAAGTGTCTTTCTAGTACTTTTGACATTATTGGAAGTGGCTTATAGGGCGATATAAACTAGCTTATGTTGCTGGTTTACTAGGTTTTTGAATCTGGGTATATTTCATTGTATCGAATAGTGTCGGAGGCGTAATATTCTATTACAGATTACTGCTAACAGCATCACTGCTTTTATTGGTAACTTCTGTAGTAGTTCTCCTGTTATTAGATCATACACAGGAGCTTTCTTGTGATCTACAAGTTTTATTTGTTGTCGAACTTCCGACGAGGTAAATGTCATCAAATGTAGAGGTTATTGGCATGGTACTTCAAGATAACTTTTTAAATTCTCATCGGTATTATTATCTAGAGCTAAGAATACATTTGCTAGGTGTTCTGCAAAAATTGTGCCTTTTTCTAAGTTTGTACGAGCCTATCTGATTTTAGTAAAGGTTAATTGCTTACTGTCGGTCGTTCAAGTATTTTTGTAGCTCTCCAAATGGAGTGGTCTTCACGAGAAAGGTTCAAAGCATGAGTCTGGAAGGATTCATTATTTTCTTCATATCGTGCTCTATTTCGTCTGTGACTTATTCTGTTTAACTATGTTTGTCGCGCTCTTCTTTTTTCTTCTACAAGTTCTCTTATAAGAAGGTGCATGTTATAGTTTTCTTATACAATTTTTTGGCGTTATGGTGTTGCTTCCCACCGTGCTTTTTGAATAACTGTTGTTAGATAGTCTACAGCTTGGTCAATATCTTTATTCTATTTTATTCTGATATCTAGACTATTGTTTGTAATTATTAGATTTTAAAAAGCATCCTAGTTTGTTTCTTTAGTTGTTAGCTTAGGTGGTATTGTTCTCTATATTACATGTGTACTTATAGTTGTTATTATTAAGCTATGGTCTGATGGGACCTCGAAGTTTGACTTTAATGCACTGTGGATGTCACCTATTCCTTTTATTATAGCAAAGTCTACCAGATCTGGAATCTTGTTGATATCCGTGGGACAGTATGTTAGCTCACCCGTTGATCGATAGTTCAGGTTATTTCGTTACATAATATACATAAGTGCTTGGCCTTTAGGTAGTCTGGAACCCCATGTGGTGTGTTTGGCGTTCCACTTTCCTGCAACTAGGAATTTTGAACCAAGAGTTTGTAAGAAATGACGATATTCCTTGATATAGAATTTCTTGGAGGACTGTATATTGCTGCTACGATTGACGTGCTTTCAGAAATTAAGAGGATAACTATTTTGTTTGTTTTTGAAAATGATGAAATCTCCAGTATATGATATGAACACCATTAGCATTCCAGGATCCAATTTTTAATTTTTGAAATTATTTTGTTAGTGACTGTAGTTAGCATAGTTAAAATCATACTGTTTTGGCTTAATAGTGGAGGAAACATGTTTTTGAATTCGTCTAGAATTCCTAATAATTAATCTAGTTCTTTATTATTATTATTATTGTTAATCGCAATTTCTGTTTCCGATGGTGGCGTCTCTACAACTAACTTTATTGATATTAGGAGTTTGTTGGGTAGGTAAGTTTACATTAGGGTTGTTATCTGGCATTTATGAAGTCAAAATAAACAGACCATCCAATGGAATTGGAAGGATGATCTCCGTTATGGTGTGTACAATTTGCTGGTGTTTTTTTGGTTTTTTACAGTCTTTTGTATCATGTGACGCAGTTATATGGTTTTGTATAATATGTTTTAGTATGACCAACATCTTGTTGATCAAAATCTTGCAATCGTGTGCATTGTGGTATATATTTTTTGATTCTTGGTGGTCCAACTCGTATCTTACAAAGTTGTATGTATATATTGAAGTTCAAATATCTGTTTATTATTATTTTCGGATCCAAGATCGACGAAAAATAAAGGTAGTGGTTCCCTACTTATTCTGTTTCTGACACTTGTAATGTTCTTTTCCTTATGACCCTTTTTTAGTTTTTATTTCATTGATTATTTTTTAATGGTGTAGGTCTCGGATAACTGCTCTGTAGGCTCTTTCTTCCTTTAATTGGTATGTATGGTAAACTGTTTACGTCCGTTACATGGTGTAGGAATCAGGTGTCTTTGGGAAAATTTTTTTTGTATCAATTTGGCCAGACTTTGGAGGAGTATGTCCCCTCTCCCACTAATTGTGCTAGTTTTTCTATCATTTTGTTATAGTCAGTCACGCTATATATATATATATATATATATATATATATATATATATATATATATATATATATATATATATATATATAATTTGTTTTCTTGTCTTTCAGTAATAGTTCCTTCTGAAAGTGACTGGAAAGGACTATGATCTATATTGAACTTATGCCTTTTGCATCTTTCTCTTTTTGTTCCTACTGTTGTTATCTCGTCTTTGCTAGATGTTTTTGGGTGGTTGTTACAATTAGGATTGGTATGGGAGTGTGTGGAAGAATGGGAAAATTTGGTTTGTTGGATTGGCATTAGATATTGTTGATTGTAAGTATCAAAGGGTACTATACACAGATTCATCTTCTTATTTCTACCCTCTATTTTCTCTATTAAATATATCATTGACTGCGTGATCTGACACTGGCATTCCTAACCTAACAAACTGCTTCAAATGGGATGACACAAATCCTCTATTGCTTTAGTTATGAACTGACAGGAATTCAAAGTGTCTTTTGACATGTTTGACATTTTATCTTCGTCTTTATTCCATAGGTCACGTGAATTTTAAAGGAAGCATGTAGAAATAATGTAAGCGTCTGACATCTATAAGTAAAATGAGTTTCGAAATTGGAGAGGACAGTTTAGTATATCCACGAAATGAGCTCAATCTTCGACAGTTACCAGACCCACGAATATTTTGCTTCTTTTTCTTGTGCATTTTCCAATGTTTTTAGTAGTTACTCTGTAAATCTGGAAGGAAATGACTAGAAGAAATCAAAAACAATGAAAATAGATCCAGCACTTCTTGAGTTATAAGTTTTCGAACAAATTGTTTAGTATATCAAAATTTCAATTGCGAATATTAGTTGTCGCATGTACATCAACAACACTGTTCGTTCTCTTGTACAGATTCAAGATGTTATATCGAAAAAAGCTGTTTTATCTTTATCGTAATTTGCCGCAAACTAATCAGAAGGCGAGTGACCTTGCTTTCAAATTACATCTTTTGTTTCATATTTCGTGATTTATCCGTCCATTGTCTGAAGTAATATGCACCCACATATCCGACAACAAAAAATTGTTTAGTCAAGTGGGAGAAAAAAATGGATCAATCCTTGAATGAGATTATTTACAGGCGAATTGATATATGAAATGATGATCTCATTGATATTAATGTATAAAAGTTTCATGTGGTTCATTAGACATCGGAAAAGATGTTTTGAAATTCCTTTTTTTATGCTAATGATCGGGTACTATTGTTGTTAAATGATATCAGCTTATGGGTATTAGATAATTTATTTAATTGCATACACAAGCTTATAAATATTGAGACATATCTAGCAATCACTTATTTGGGATAAAAAAATAATGTACAAAGATTTAATGAGATCACGTGCGTATTGAATCACATTGAACCACATGAAAGCTTAGGTGCCTGAAAGTATTACTGGTTTGACTTCATATAGGCATACATCTTTTACTCTTTTGAAATTTTATTGATAAAATATACTTTTTAACCAAGCAAATGTTTATTCAAAATAAAAATCAATGATCCAAGTAAGTGCCATCTCAAAACTGACATTCCTGAAACCTCACTCTTGCACATGTACTCCAAACTTTGTTGGTTCAATTTCGAAGATTCGACTTTTAAGTAGACTTCTAGAAAATAAATAGGCTGGAGATAGTTCTTGTCTGCCAGGAGATTATTTTTTTCTGGGAAAATGGGATAATTTTCCTAATCACAGGAAAACTTGCCATCTTGCTACGTGTATGTTCATTCTATTATTATAACCCTCAAAATAGTTAAGAGCAATTGGCTGTAAAGGTCTTTGTTACTTCAATTTAAGGTTTTTCCTACTCCTAAATCTGCACTTTTTTTGTTGACGTGTCCATGTAAATGAAAGTAGGTATCTGAACGCTTGCGGCTAGACAATCTTGGATCGTCTCTCACACATTTTACTTGTGCCACGTTCTCTCCGTTTCAAATGCTTGTCACCACCCTATATATTTTACATCCAATATATACAATAACACCGAAAAAAAAGGTAACTAATAACGTGAAAACCGTCATTTTCATAAAATTGTTTCGCATAGAAATGGCGTTGTGCTTTTTGACCAAATTTCCAAGGAATGATGAGCCTCGCGAGAGTAGCCTCAAACCCAGTTACAGAAATGTACAATACTTCTATAATAAATATCCATTCTATGCTAGTTAGTCTCTAGCTTACATATATGTAATTAGGAAAGAGAAGGGACGTAAATTTCTATGTCTAACATCAAGAGTTCTATCTATTCTATCCATATCTTAAATTTGATTATATATGATTATATTCTTTTGGATATATATATATATATATATATATATATATATATATATATATATATAATATACTTATTTCCACTCGAAAATTTGTACTCTGTTATTAGGAGTCTTCTTATGAAACCAAATAAATGAGGTTTTAATGTCCAATGTAGGGGACTTGAACATCAAGTTCTAATTCAAAGTGAGGTAAGTTCAGAAACCTTGAACAATTTCAATAAATATTATCTTCACTCGAAAAGAGCTGGGTGAAAAAAGCAGTTTTATCAAATTCGTATAATTATTCTGAGTGCTAAGATTTTCATTCTTTTAGAAAACAAATTTGCGTTCACAAACGAATTTACTCATGATTTGAAATAGTGTAAAGTGGAGCTACATATTTCCCTGTGAATAAACCGACCATAAGCAAATCTTAGATGGAATTTCAAGTATGCTAAGATACTTAAAAATAACTTCCAGTCGACCAATGGCAATCATAACTTCCATTGTCTTAGATATCTTCAAAAGTCGAAGAAGATTCTTTTGTTGTTTACTAGCAGTATGAAAATTAATAAAGTTGATCATGAATTTGACTTTCCTCTTTCTATATTGCATACTGAATACAGTGTTTACACCAACACTCACAATTACACTGTCTGACGCGTGTTTCGATAACCAAGTTATCGTCTTCAGAGACATGTAAACAATATTAATATCGCCAACGGTTCCAGTTCCTACTTAATTCCAACTACTTAGTCCCTCTATATTGGTTAATTAGCTAAATTCGATAGAGTTGTAGAACTGTTAAATACAAGAAATTTAATTAATATGTATATAGAAAAAAATAATGTTGTCTATTACCCCGCAGCTCAACACAATCCTGCACTGTCACCAAGGAGGTGGTGGATGTCTATTTGTGACACCTTGTTTCAATTTCCTCCCTTGATATTGTTATCATAATCTGCACTTAATATGATCATGATTATGCTAATGACGTGATATCAATAAGTAATGTATCTCTTCTAATATCACTGATTATATTTATATTACAATTATTGAATATGAAGAACTAGGCTAACATATTCATAGTGAAAATTGCTAATTTAATTTTTCTCTTAAATAATTCATCAACTACTTCCAATAAATGGTTAATACATGAAAAAATGGAGGATGTGGTTTTATGTATTCTCAAAACCATTTAATGACGAATAATTTTCCAATGATGCATCGGTTTCATTAGTCTAATTAATGTTTTATCATAAAATTTAGAACCATATAAATATTTTACGACATTCATTCTAATTCATGTATAAATATATTGTAACCTTCTTGGAATCAACAGTTTCTCTAAAAAACTGTGTATCACAGATAATATATTCTAGTGACTCATACTTATTATGAAAACGACTAAGAGAAGTTACAAATTCATTATAGAAAATCTCATAAATGATAAACAAATTTCAAAGCCATCAATTAACAGAATGTGAAATTATTAATAAAGAATTGAAGTGTAGATTCAAAAAATCTATTAATTATGAATTAAATTACGTCATAAGTTTTTTCGTGTGAAATTTCTTGGTATTTAACACACTAGAACTCAATTATAAGACTAACTAAACATGAAACAGCAAAAACAGAGCAGTAAGTACAGAAAACGGAAATGTTTTTGTTAAAATTGTACGTGAAAAATCTCCATTAAGATGTAAAAGATTAGGACGTACCTGAAAACGATGCAGCAACAAATTAGCAGTAAAAAATGCAATTGGGGGAGCAGTAGTAACTCAATATGCGCTCTATCCACAAAAAGTGATTGTTTCGGTTTTTACTTTTAACAAAAAATGGAGTATAAAAGACAAAATAAATCGAATGGAGAACTAATTTAGTCGTTATCATCATAATAAGATGATACTTGTTCACGCCAGAATTAATTCAAAACTCATGAAAACTGGCAACGCTGTCCGACCAACCGACTACTGAGCGAATGGAAGAAATGAGATAATATAATAAGTTCTGTTGTCAAAGCTATGTAAAATTTTCTTACAAATAAATGTTAATGTGAACGTGTTAATAATAACTATAATACAAAAAATGGTCCTTACGAGCGGATTATAAACAAAACCAGTGAAAATTCGCAATAAACAATATATTATTAACAACTATAACCCAAAAACAATTTACCACGTGCTGCAAGCAACTATCAACGAGTGCAAAGTGATCGACCAAACAAGTAGTCGATACAATATCACGGCGACCAGACATCAACTCAACTGGCCGACTAGTTCAATTGCAAGAATCAGGCAGTTCGACCGAAATCAGAGTGAGTTTGTTCCAAATTATTTATTTCCGAATTTTTCTTTCCATTTGCGATTTCAAAGCTTCTCTGTTTGTGCTTGAACAATTTGACAATATAAAATGGCAGAACTTGGCAAACTAATAAAGAAAAGAGGTGTAATTAAAGCTCAGTTAACTATTTTCACAAAAGCGGTAAATGAATTTGCAACTATATCTAATTTAAGCCAAACAGAAGTTACAAAATTAAAAGATAGGTTACGTGATGCCGAAAATTATCTTGACGAATTCAAATCATATCAATTAGAAATAGAGTTACAGGATGATATAAATTTAGATGAGCAATTAATCGAACGAGAGAGATTTGAAAATTCATATTATGATGCAATCGCTGTTGCTAAAAACATTTTACAAAGCTACAATAATCACGATAATGATACAAATCTTAGCGTGATTTCAGACAAAGCTTGTTGTAAAAACGAGGGTATAAAGCTTCCGGATATATCACTTCCTAAATTCAGTGGAAACTTTGAAGATTGGTTAGAATTCAGGGACACATATAAAAGCCTTATTCATGATAGTAAAAAATTAGATAATATTCAAAAATTTTATTACTTGCGAAGTGCACTAGGAGGAACAGCAGCGGCGTCCATTTCCAAAATCAAATATACGGCCGACAATTATGAAGTGGCATGGGCCACAATTTCAAAAAGATTTGACAATACTAAAAAATTAATATATGAACATATTAGAGCTATTTTTTCATTAGAAAATATACAAAAACCGACAGCTGAAAAACTACAAAATTTAGCTGACGATATTCACAAACATTTGGGATCTATTGAACAATTGGGGCAAAATATAACTAATTGGGATCCTCTACTAATTTTTTGGATTACTAATAAATTAGATACTAGCTCAAATCTTGAATGGGAAAGGGAAAATAGAGATCAGGAAGAATTGCCAAAGTTAGATAAATTCCTACAATTTTTACAAAAACGTTCCAATTTTCTTAATATGTTAGAATCAAAGAACAGTCTCAGTTTAAATAAATCAGATTCAAAATTTAGTAATGAGGAAAATAAATTCAATAAACAAAGTAGAGTAAGGTCATTGACCTCAAGTACATATACATGCTCCTATTGCAAGAAAGAGCATTCAATATATCGTTGTGCAGAGTTTCTCGGATTAACAATAACACAAAAAAAAGATTTTGTCAAAAAATCAAATCTTTGCCATAACTGTTTGCGTTCGGGTCACTCTGTCAAACAGTGTAAATTAGGGCCTTGCAAAGTGTGTAAAGCTTGGCACAATACAATTTTGCATGAAAAACTCGAGATAGCGGACAACGCGAGCTCAAGTTCCGCAGCACTAAGCAGTGGCGTAGTGGTACCAGCGGCGGGGCAGGTGCTATTATCTACCGCCTGTTTACTCATTTCAGACAATTTCAATAATTTTCACAAAGCAAGAGCGTTATTAGATTGTGGTTCTCAAACTTCCTTTATAACGGAGGATTTGCAAAAGCGTTTGAATATTGCGACACATAAAACAGATCTTTCAATTTTCGGAATTTCAAACAATATTTCAAAGGTCAGTAAAAGGTGTAAGGTTTCATTTAAATCTATACATACCAATTTTAAAGCGCATGGCAATTGTTATATTCTAAAAGAGATTACAAGTGTGATGCCGTGTTGTCGAATCAACACGCAATCTTGGGCGATTCCAGGTGATCTAAAGCTAGCTGATCCACAATTCAATATTCCCGGACCAGTAGACATGCTCATTGGCGCGGACCTATTTTGGACAATTTTAAGCAATAACAAAATTTCGTTAGGAAAAAATATGCCGCTATTAATTGATACAGTGCTAGGTTGGGTTGTATCTGGGCAAATAAGTACTAACAACGTTGAAAAGGCTTCTTGTAATTTAAGTATAAACCAGGAATTATTAAATTCAATAGCCAAATTTTGGGAAATCGAGGAAATATCTAGCACGCGACAACTTTCTCCAGATGAACAATTTTGCGAGGACAATTTCATCAAAACTACTACCAGAGACGCGAACGGACGTTTTACAGTCACTATACCTTTGAAGCAACAACCTTCTAGTTTAGGTGAGTCGAAAGCTCAAGCCGAAAAACGTTTCTATGCATTAGAACGAAAATTCAGGAGAGATCCAATGCTGCACAGCAGATATATACAATTTATGAACGAGTATAAAGAGCTAGGCCATATGACAATTTGTAACGGCAATGATTCAAGCTTCGAATATTTCATGCCGCATCACGGAGTTTTGAGAGAAGAGAGTTTGACCACAAAACTACGGGTAGTTTTCGATGCATCAGCGCCCTCTAGCAACGGTCTATCCTTCAACAATATTCAAGTCATTGGACCCGTTTTACAAGACGATTTACTATCAATAGTCTTAAGGTTTAGGAAATATAACTATGTAGTTTCGGCAGACATAGTTAAAATGTACCGGCAAATTTCAATAACGCCCGAGCAAAGGCATTTGCAAAAAATTGTATGGCGCGAAAATCCGAGTGATAACCTGGAAGTCTACCAGCTAAATACCGTTACATACGGGCAAGCCTCTGCCAGTTATCTTGCAATACGCTGTTTAGCTAAACTCGCCGAGGATATTCAAGAAATGAACCCGGAAATAGCCGAAATCATTAAGCACGACTTTTATGTAGATGACCTGTTAACAGGTGCACCTACACTTGAGCATGCGCAATACATATGTAAAGCGATAAGTGACACTCTTAAATCGGGATGTTTCGCACTCCGAAAATGGTGCTCTAACGACACCAACGCGCTCAAAAATATAAGTTCAAATGATTTAAAATCCGATATACTAGAATTTGCGCATGATGGCAAAACAAAAACATTAGGCTTGATATGGGTTTGCAATAACGATAAGCTTCAATATAAAATTCATACCAATCCTATAGGTACAAAGGTCACAAAACGCACAATTTTATCTACTATATCAAAAATATTCGACATCCTTGGTTTACTAAGCCCATGTACTATTATCGCAAAAATGATAATGCAAAAATTATGGGAAAATAAATTAGCTTGGGATGACGCTATTCCAAAAGCTATATCTGAAAATTGGGTAAGGTTGGAGAAGGAGCTTCTTATTTTGAACGATCTTGAGTTAAACAGACAAGCTATTTGCAAGAATGCTGTTGAATTACAACTGCATGGTTTCGCTGACGCTTCGGAAAAGGCTTACGGAGCCTGTGTTTATTTGAGAAGTATTGATTCCGATCAAAAGGTTCATGTATCCCTGTTATGCACCAAAGCAAAGGTGGCACCTATAAAAACAATACCAATCCCGCGGTTGGAATTATGCGCAGCATTGCTTCTAGCCCGCCTAACAGATAAAGCTAAAACTGCTTTGAAAATTCAATTCAAATCTTTCACACTTTGGTCGGACTCAACTATAACTCTAGCTTGGGTACGCACAAGCCCGAATCTGCTAAAAACATTCACGGCCCATAGAGTGGCAGAAATTCAGTCTCTCACTAAACACGCCGATTGGAGGCACATCCCCACCCACGATAATCCAGCAGATATTGCTTCAAGGGGAATATATCCTAGTCAAATTTTAAACTCTGATTTGTGGTGGCGCGGCCCTACTTGGCTAGCTAAGGACCCAAGTTTTTGGCCCAATGACAAGCTGGAGGTGCTTCATGATTTACCTGAACTTAAATCCAGTCTTCTGACCAATGTTGCGCCCCCTACTCTGAGTTTTCCCTTTGAACGTTTTTCAAATTTCTCAAGAATGCAACGAACAATGGCATACATTTTACGATTTAAGGATAATTGTCTTCAGAGAAATCGCAGAAGAGGCGGTTCTCTTACAGTACAGGAGTTAAGTGATTCTCTAAAATGTCTCATTCGAATTTGTCAATCTCAATCGTATTCTACCGAAATTGAAACATTGAAAAATAACAAGCCTTTGAGCTCCCATAGTAATCTATTAAGTCTTAGTCCCTTTCTAGAACCCGATGGTTTGCTACGCGTAGGAGGGCGACTAAAACATTCAAATTACTCCTTTGACAAAAGGCATCCAATTTTGATCAATTCAAAGCATCATTTTTCAAAGCTACTATTTTTACAAGAACATGAACGCCTATTGCATGGCGGCCCTCAGCTGCTCTTAAGCACTATAAGAGAAAATTACTGGGTTATATCCGGTAGAAATCTTGCACGAAAGACTGTTAAGAATTGTGTGAAATGCTTCAAATTCAATGCTAAAACCATACAGCCAATTATGGCCAACTTACCGCGCGATAGAACTAATCCTTCTAGTGCATTTTCAATAGTGGGAGTTGATTACGCGGGGCCATTTATGATTAACGATAAGAAAGGTAGAGGTTGTCGTTTAAGTAAATGTTATATTGGCGTATTTATTTGTTTATCAACTAAAGCAGTCCATTTGGAATTGATTTCTAGCCTTTCTTCAGAATCATTTATTCAAGCGCTATATCGTTTTGTCTCTAGACGAGGCAAACCATCAAAAATATTGTCCGACAATGGAACAAGCTTCGTCGGGGCACAGCGAGAGCTAAAGGATTTTCTAAAACATGGCAGCAACACTATAATCGAGAAATGTAGCTCTCAGAATATAGAGTGGAGTTTTATACCACCCTACTCTCCTCACTTCGGAGGTTTGTGGGAAGCAGCTGTCAAAAGCGTAAAGCATCATTTAAGGCGCGTTTTGACCCAAGTTCATTTATCATTTGAAGAATTTGCCACAGTTCTCGCACAAATCGAGGCGATTTTGAATTCGCGTCCTTTATGCCCACTGAGCTCTGATCCCAACGATTTTGGACCTCTTACCCCAGCTCACTTCTTGATTGGAAGACCAATAATTGCAGCACCTGATCAAGATGTCACCGACATAAAAATGAATCGACTTTCCAGATTTCAGCTCGTACAACAATTAGCACAGCACTTCTGGAACAGATGGAAATCTGAGTACATTGCGGAGCTCCAAAGACGCACCAAATGGAAGTCCAACCAAGGCCATCTAGTAGAAGATTCTCTCGTTTTAGTGAAAGGCGAGAACACTATGCCCACTCAGTGGTTATTAGGTAGAATCAGCAAGCTCCATAGAGGCCCTGACGGTATCGCTAGGGTCGCTTCTATAAGAACTCCCTCTGGAGAAATCATCAAAAGAAGCTTTCAAAAAATCTGCCCCCTTCCAGTTGACCTTTGAAAGCCATCCTTATGCTTTCAACGCGGGGAGTATGTTCACGCCAGAATTAATTCAAAACTCATGAAAACTGGCAACGCTGTCCGACCAACCGACTACTGAGCGAATGGAAGAAATGAGATAATATAATAAGTTCTGTTGTCAAAGCTATGTAAAATTTTCTTACAAATAAATGTTAATGTGAACGTGTTAATAATAACTATAATACAATACTAGTGGTTAGGTATTTCAGTCTTTATCATTATTGGTTGGTAGCAATCTCAGAATACAAAATATAAGGTGTTATCTCTGTCAACTTTTGTTTCACAAACATAGCGCCAATAGAATGTATTTTCCTATTTATATTTTCTCTTCATTTTTAAATGAAAATTTCAAAAAAAAATGATTGGTCTATTCCTACTAATTTGAAAGGAAGTCGCCTCTTTGTTTTCTGAATAATTGAATGAAAAATGTGTGCTTTATTACTCTTAGTGATGAATGAGATCTCAATATAGAGAAATCTTATTTTGGTCTGCTCAAGATTTCGAGTACAGCGTAATCTCCTCGACTTTATTGGAAAAACTATTCAATACAAGCTATAAACAACTATAGCTTTATGCCACATGAAGCAGTGAGTGAGCCTGATGCATATCTCAATCTTACACAGTTAAACTGAATGTCCTTAACTGTCTCAGATAAAACGTTATAGCAGATAAAAGTTGAGGAGTGGGAAGACATTGCTGATGATCAAACGTGATGAATTTTTTTCTTCTGCTGCTTTTTGATAACTTCTTATATTCCGATCTTAGCTTCTAAAATCATATTTTCCTCCTACGTTATCAAATAAGTCTGTTTTCTTTTTCAGTTTGTCACATTTTGTATCTCAATACCAATATTAATAGTATGGAAAATTTGCTCAAGCTTGGTACGACTTAAAGCAATTATTAGAGAAACTTAAGGTCATTTTATAGTTTTCATGCTTACTATCCACCATCATCCACTTTCCTCTAGATTCCATAGGGACTCAATTAAAACACTCTGAAACTTCTGCCAAAAAGACTCATTATACTGAATTATGGATTCAAGATTCAAGAAACGAATAGAGAGAGATAAGCTCTATTTTCATTAGAAAATTTTACAATTTTATCGACAAAATAGCATAATTTTATATTAGATAATATAAGAAGATGAAAAATATAAAATAACAATTTGTCTACATATAGTATTTATAATAATTTAAATTCTTATTTATTGGACTTATTGATATTTTTATGCATCTAAATGTTCTTAATTTTAGGTCTCTTCTGTTTTAGAATCAGTTTTTCTTAATAATTTTTGAAAGATAAGAATTGACGTTTCGACTTTCAAGTAGAAATGTCTTTGTTAATCTTCGGAACTTAACGATGAAGATGATGGAATTTTTCACCAGATCAGAAGTGGGTATAGTTGAATAAATGTTCAAATTATTTCGTATAGTATGGTAGGCATGAATAAGTCTCCCAGTTGACTTGTTAGAGAGTTTGCGAACGAAACAAATGGATTCTAAAATGAAAAGAGCGATGATTGTTAGGATTTTATGAATTTTAGAATATAATTCGCAATGCGTACTACTACTTAAACCACAAATGTATATTGAATAGCTCTTTTTATAATTTGAAGATAGATTCGAAGGGATGGAAACTACAACAACCCCAGATAGGCAAACCATACCGAAGATGCGATTCGAACAACGAGTAGTAAGTGGTTAAAGCAGTACCAAAATCGAGCTGTTCAGACACAGATTTAATAGCAAAACAAGCAGTTTGTAATTTTTTTTGCCAAGTTTTCACATGTACAGACCATTGAAGGCCACCTAACCAAGACTTGATCTTGATCTACTTGAGCTTGATCGAATTTGAAGATCGTATTAAGTCTCTGTTGAGTTTCACAGCTGGCAAAGTTTCTTTTAACGATGAAATTAAAGTCTTCTCAGTGTTTAAACAGAGACCGTTTGCGTCAGACCACGACTTAATAGTAATAATATCTTCGCCTATGGTAGGTAATGCTTGTATATCTGGATTTCACTCTTACCAATTGTTCTCGGCATTGAAGGTAAGATACAAACCATTTTAAGGAAACACCTCGGATGCCATAATATTGTAGACTGTTAATCAGAATTTCATGATCAACACAATCGAAGGCCTAAGCGAAATCACAAAAACTCAAAACTGTATAAAATTTATTGTTAATTGAGCTCTATATTTCATTGCGAACAGAAAACATAGCGTTATTAGTGCATTTATTAGGTAGGAAATCAAATTGTTGAGCTATCAAGATATTATGTTTGAGAAGAAAGGGTAATAGACTGTTTTTTATTAGCCGTTCAATTATCTTCGATAGGAGTGGTAATAATGCAATAGGAAAAAAGTTACTAGTGTTATTTTTCTCACCATTCTAGTGCAGGGGAACAATTATAGCTGTTTTTATGCAGGTAGGGAAAAGCCCCTTCTCAAAGGATTCGTTGATTAGAGAACATAAAACGTTAATTTTCACTTCTGAAAAATTCGAAAATAACTTTGATGATAACCCATAGTTGCCGAAGGAAATCTTATTTTGAATGCTGAGTATGGTGTGTTCTAGCTCAAATCCATTCACATATCTGAGGAAGAGACTGTCACTGATTCTTTTATAAGCAACGAGGAAAGAAATAAGATCACGACCTGGAGAACTAATATTCTTACTGACGTTCATGAAATAATTGTTAAGTTCGTCAGGGTCGAAGTCAATAGTGTTTGATGAACGGGTTTTGTTTCTCTAATCATTGATAACAGACCAAGTTCCTTTCGAGAAATTTATAGCTCTCGAGAGGTGATTGTTGTAATAGTTCTGCTTAATAGTTTTGATAAAATAATCTGTAGTTATTGATATAATTGAGGATGTGAGGATTGTCTGCAAACTTTGTAATATACAAGAGAGATCTCATATTCTTGGATGAAGTACGTGTTCCTTTCGTAGTCCATCATTTGTGATGATTAGTGCGACAAATATATAAATGTAAACAAACGAAATATTTCGAACCAAGATATGTTGATTTGTCGTATTAGGAAAAGTATCATTCAAGATCAACGATTTTGTTCCAGTTGAGATAAGTTGTTTTCTTTCCAAAGGAACATTCTTTAAGATAATTCATTATGAAAGTAGGTTTTTGCTTTTATTAGTATAGATTAGGTAACTAATCTCGCTTGGCACTTAAGAGAATTATTTTATAGATAGAACTAGGACTTACGAGTAGCTATAAATGCACCTTTTCTACCTACACCATGGATATAGAAACTGTGAATTGCAAAGTTAATCATTTCTTTTTAACAGATCTCCTTATATATTTTTAGTTTCGTGAAGAAGTTATCAGAAAGTATGTTGTGATTTTGGATGGCGAAAATTTCTAAATGATAAGCAGTATGATTGATAATAGGAGAGAGACAATTTAGCAGGAACTGGTGGTATAATTAAATATGAAAAAGTTCCATTTTGTGTTCTGGAATTTCAAAACCAAAAATGATCAGACATAATCTTTGAGTGAAGCATACAACCAACAACAATAATAAAAAATTTAGAATTGTCAAGTGATATTTCTGTTTATTTACACGTTTCTGACACTGTAAATAATATAGGAAGAACAGTCAAGAGGCTACGTCTAGAAATTGAAAAATCCACACTTTCTGATTTAAATACAAAACAGAACCAAGCAATTTGTACATTTATAAATATACTCTTTTCATATATTGAATTTTGACAATAAGGGATAGAAAATCATTAATTATGATAATCATGTGATCTATCAATTCATATAATTATCGGATATACCAATGTCAATATTTTGATTAAGACAGAAGTTAAATGTCTCAATAAACCAAAATCCAACATTTTATTTATCAATTGCTGGAAACCTACTTGTTATGAAAGAAAAATTTATCAAATTCAAACATTTTGTCATGTGATCAGGAACTCGCCGAGCACCAATCAGCTGCGAATGATGTCATTAAATAGTAAACGTCAGATGCAGTCCGATTAACGCCATTTAATTTACTTTGTTTTGACTAGTAATACTGCAGTAATTTCAATTTATTGTAGTTTCTAGACAAATTCACGTATTTCTACCGGAATAAAGGTATTTGTTTTTTAAAATAAAAACCTGTACAATAGACAGCGTATTCTTAAAAGCGGATATATACAACTTGTCAATGCTCGATGCAGCTATAGTGGCATACATCTTTATAACGTTTAGAAACGTCAAAATTTCTATGAAAGCACATATCTACAATTTGTTTGATGTGATTTTTACTTCGAAATTATAATATTACTTAGGTTAAGTTCTCATTCTTTTATAATTTCAATAAAATTTTTTTAGAGCTAGTATAATGAATATAACAATTTTTACCTTCATTAAAGGATCTACAAGAATACGAATTTAATTTGTTGTCGATGTTATCGAGTTGTAATCATTTTGTCAGTTCGTTAATTGCTGTAAATACGTAAATAATTCATTTGTCAGAGATTTTCATGGAAGTATCAGTGTACTGAGACAGTCTATAGCACTATAAAGTTTTAAAACTCTTTTTAAAGCACAGAAACACTGGATAATGCTGTTAACTGTTCACAAGTTCACTATATACTGACGTCAGTGTATCACTATATTGGCAATGAGCGATTTATCGTGAAATGTGAACATTCTTAAACTTGATATAAAATGTATAAATAATGAATTATTATAAAATATTTAATGGAATATATACATGTGTTGATAGACTATTAAATTCCAAGTAGTAAAAAATTTATAAGATATTTCAATTGGTAGACCTAATCACTTAGTCCGGTTCTGTCACGCTCACTATCCGGTCATTGATTTCGAGTGCCATAAAGCACCCCATTGAATTCATCCAACATTCGTGTGTTTCGAAGATTGTGTATGTGTGAGTGCGCGCGGGAAACGGCCGCCTGCCTGCAGGCCGACTCAAGAACAGACCATCTGGCCAGTGGCCAATACATACAATGTAGAGTATACCATCTTTGATGTTCTATTGGAATCGGTCTAAAGTATACTACATGCTATACAGACACGTATTTGATTCGAACTTATCATATGATGTTTATTTGTAAATTATTTTTATTGAAAATGAAACAAATATATTCATCTAGTTCATTATTCAACACGTTAATTACCAATGTATATCAAACGGGATTTATACGTTCTATAGACCAAAATGCAGTATGAAACCAGCCTCACCCCACGACTCTACATTAATCTCAAGAGGAAATCATCAGTACCTTGAGAAACAGCTCAAATAGAACTCGTATTCATTAGAAATGTTTTTGACAAAACGTTCTAGATGAAATTTAAAAACGGTGGACTGAAAATCTGATTTTAATTTTTTACATTGGAAATATTATTAAGAACTATTACCGCAATTTGTTACCCAACTTAGAATTTGAGATTTTCGTTAAAGTCTGCAAAACAAAACGTACATCTTTTGCTTATTTTTGACCAATTTTGCTGATATTACTCTAACATTGACTATTTGCCATTAAGTTGGAATTTCAGGAACTGACGATTTTCATACAGAATATACTGTTTATACCACCACTATACCAACACTGAAAATGAACTGGCTTACCTTCAGTCTCTAAAGACGATAACTTGGTTATTGAAACACGCATCAGACAGTGTAATTGTGAGTGTTGGTGTAAACAATGTATTCAATTTTTTCTACTTCCTGTTGTCATATATGCGTTGATCAATCTGGCGTTTGTTTTCATCTCATCAGTGAGGGTTTTGTACCAATTTAGTAACTAAATAAGTTGTAACTTTCAGTTGAGTTTGATATATTTCTGTATTAGAATCTAAGTTCCTGAGTTTGCTTCTTCACATTATGTAACTATATCTTCAGTATATTGTGTGTTAAAAACAAGTTAATTGCGCTTAATGACTTAATGAATCTCTCTTTTGTAACTGACTTAACAGTTTTGAGTTTTTCCTCGATGTTCTACTTTACAGATGAATTTATTGGATTAATTTCTAAATAATAAACAATTGTTGAAAGGACGTTACTGCCTCTTTATTTTTCTTTAGTGTAATAAAGTTTGAAGTTATAGATTAGGGAACACTTGAATGCTTGAACAGCTTAAAATCCTTAACACCACATTTGTGTTTTTCTTTGTAAGCGTGAAATTTTTCATTGAATACTTGGAGGATTAAAAATCAAACATAGAACTATATTCATTATTTATACACACACCTTCAAATGATTTATTTTGTTGGATATTATCTTTTTCATCTTCGTCAGCGAGAATATTTTGCATAAAGGCTTGATATTCACGTTACTCGGTTGATGGGTTGTGAAGCCACAAATGAAATTGCTATATGTCGATTTACGAGGATGGTCCCAGAAGTACCTGGTTACTCCTTCGTTACATATAGTAAAATATTGGTTAGCAGATTTTGAACGAACCCGTAAGACCTGCGAAGACAAGCATCGCAATGGTCGACCAATGAGGTTACGACTACAGAAATGTTGAAAATCCACAAATCGGTACTGGATGATCGTAGATTGAAAGTGCGCGAGCTAGCAGATATAGTAGGCATTTCAAAAAGTGCGGTTCATCGCATATTAACTGAAAATTTGAACATGAGAAACCTGTGTGCAAGATGGCTGCCGAGTTTACTCACAATGGAACAAAAGCAGCGTCTTAAATGATGATGATGTATGAAAAAGAAGGCAAAGACCATTCCATCTGCAGGCATGGTCATATCGTCGGTTTTTTGGGATGCACTTGAGAAAATTTTCATTGACTTTTTTGAAATAGGAAAACGTTTGAGCGAAGAAATTAAGCAGAAACTGCCGCATTTGGCTAATAGATTGCTGTATCATGAAGACAATGCACCAGTTCACATATCCGTTATTGCAATGGCCAAAATTAATGAATTAGTATTTGAATTGCTACCTCATGCAACCTATTCGCCAGAAAAAAAGGGTATAGAATTTATTGAACATCGTTGAAAAAAGTGTAAGGTGCTAAAAGGAGATTAGGTTGAAAGATAAATATTTTTTTTCCAAATTTCTCGTGTTTTCTTTTTTGGGCCAAGTACTTCTGGGACCATATTCGTTACCGATTCCTTTGTACGGTATATTTGAATAATGCAAACCAAAAGGTCTATGTATCATTTAAAACCAATCTATAACCCTAACAAAATATTTGTTGTTTCGATATCAGTCAAGGAAATTGTTCCGTATAGTCACCAAGGATAATTGCTTTTTTAATTATATGGCATTCAGCCTGTTGAATAATCATGATTTTTTAAATTTAAACATTGTCTACATGTGGCCGTGAATAGATGATTTCATAGAATGAGTTTAAAATCTCATAGATAGTTTTTAGACTTATCAAGCATCCAAATTATATTTCAAAGTATAGAATCCCTCAAATATCAATCACAATAAGTGTTAAATGATCCATCTCCACTATTTTATATTATCTTTTAGTTCTGTATAATAAGCGAAGCCGATTTAGCTGATAATTCCTATCCAAATGGTACGTGTTAAACATTCAGGTATTCGAATATAATTATATAACTCAAGTATATATATATAACAATGAAAGGAAAATGAAACAGAAAACTACAACATACATATTTAAATCGGGTATTTTAACATCAACAAGTTTATTATTCAAACAATCACCTCTAAGTGAACATCCCTAAATAATTCACAATGCGTCTGAAAGTTCATCAGACACAATGTTAAAGCGACATCCTCCGAACCCAGTGGTACCGTCCGGTATGGTACTACTTTTGCATACGATATCAGTTCTGATTCGATAAACTGTAGAAGGTAACGACGGCGGCACTCGGACGAAATCCATATCCTTTACGATGCATACCGATGCACCATGACTCTCAATAATATTGATAAAAATATACACGACAACTGACAGTTTGATCTTGATATATTTCTTTCAAGACAAAAGCGAATAGACATCGAAATGAGACAACACATTTTCGAAATATAAAAATTTGATTTTTTTGTAAAAATATAGTCTCCATTATTGGTTATTCTTAGTTTAGAATTTATTCGACACAATATTAGTACAATGAAACGCCCTCAACAATCATAATAATTCCTCCAGATTCTTCTCTCCATTTTGTGATAATAATATGACAAAATATGTCAGATAGGTAAATAAGGGTGAGTGAGTTTTTAAAATTTATTATACTTACTTGCAATAGAAAATTGGATCAGCAATCTTAATCATTTCATAGAGTTCCCGAAATGATTCAGTTACAAAAGTTGAATCTGCATTTCAGTCGTCTTCTTACTATATGTCCATAATCAAAACATTGACCATTACGTAATGAGAAATATCAAGAGATTTCTGCTAGAAAACTCTAAACGATTCAGACTCTAACAGAAACACGTTCTTATAAGACGCGTTTTTTATTTCTACAATGAATTTGGTATAACATAAATCGACGATATCATTGAAAGGCAACATTACTTTTATAGCATCAGGAATAATTCAACCAAACAGTCCGTCTCGCATATCCCTTTATTAACAGAAAAAAAATTAATGATTTCATTCATCACATTAGAATGGCGAAGGTGCAATCTGCGTCACACCAAAAATTTTTGCTGGACTCCTTCCTTTGCATATATTGTCTCATTATTAGAATCAATAAGTGATTTAACTGAATGGAGATAACTGCATAGTAAGACAATCAGTCCAAGAATCATGTTTTTACCCTTTACCATCATGGTATTCTGTCAGTTGTGCCTCGATATACAAATGTTTTTCCTTCTAGTTCTACTAAAATAATATTCACGCCCATATCCAGTATTGTGTAGTTTAACAATACCAATCAATGCAGTTAGATTGCTTTCTTTCGCTTTCTTTCCTTACTAAGGTTTGTATGTAACCATAAGATATGTATCATATTTCTGCTAATGCAGTTATACTCTATAGAATTGTAAATGATTAGAAAAAGAATTCAAAAAAATATTCTATGTGAGACTGATACATGACAAGGGTATGAAGACAAAAATTCCGTACATTCTTAGACATCTTCACAAGTGAAGTAGGTTGGTTAAGAATGTTTCTCGTAATTTGGCAGTTGTCAAAAGTTTAGATTAGTTTAGTACAAAGTATGGAAAATCTGAATAAAAACGAACGACGTGAAATAAGTCAAATTTCTTGAACAAAATTAAGGTTTGAAGAAATCATTTACGGTCATTCACTTTGTTAGCCTGGAAATAGCCAGACAAACAATTTTGAGATATATTTCAGAACGGAATGTAGTTCGAAAATCAGAAAAAAAAATTCTCAAAAGCCACAAATGAAACAAAAATAGAAACCTAGAACTCTCAGTGACAACGATCTTTCACCTGCTAAGAGTTTGGAACCAAATTCAGAAATTTATTTCAAAAATTTGATAGCCGTTCTTCAGGCCTCTTATCACGAATAACGTGGCCAATGCTGGCCTCCAAGTTATCAATTATTGTTGTTTCATTAGTATAAACCTGTTTGTTACTGTTAATATCATTTTTTTGAATCAACTTGAAGCCAAAGTTTATGGATAGACCGATAAACTTATTTGTATTTTGTGGATATTTTTAGAAGCAAAAGGGAGCCTGTAAATTTCCGTCCAAACTTTAGAAGCAATAAAATATTCTGATATTTATTCATTTCAATATTAGGTCTGAATATTACTAATTTGTCATTAACAAAACAAAGTTCTAAGTTCAACTGTGTGTCGGTTAATATCTGAATAAGTTAAGCTCCTGTTATACATATAATATCGAAACTGTGTTTTGTAATCGAATGACTATAAATATATATGAACTCATGGACTCTCAGTCTACGAAATAACTTTTTTTATTTTACTTGTCAACTCCAATCAGTTTCAAAGTTTATCGAGAAGATCTTGATAGAAAATGAAAGTGATATCGAGATCACAATACAGATTGTTAGTGCGATAAGGGCATTGTTATGACAAAATTGACAAATGATCCTTAAATGGACGTTAATAAATGGTATCTAATGGTTAAAAATACTAGCTTACATAAGAGTGTGTAAGTAGTTATTATTGGCTACTATTTTATTTTGAAATTGGAGGAAATATGTCGTATAAAAAATAAAAGTACATTAAATGGTTAGTTTTGAAAACATTGGACCTTTTTATTGATAAATCTTTCCCAATATTTGTCCTCATTGCAAATTACAAACCCTTCCATTATAATTGAGGCATTTTTTACAAAAACCACCATAGTTCAGTTTTGACTCTTTTGGGAAAATGGCAAAACTTTATGTCACTCAACGTTTTGCTTAATTTGGGTTTGTTTTTATGATGTAAGACATATTTTATTTTATAATTAGCGAATATCGGCTGAAAATTTATTAAAAACTTTGGTAATATTTTAAATAACAACGTAGTTTTTCCTTTTTTTATGGACCATGATTGTTTTAACGCGAATTTCTATGGAACTGAGGATTTCAACATGTAAAAGGTTAAAAGAAATATTTATTTTCTAACAATGTTAAGTTGTAATAGCTACAAAGAAAATCGGCATCATTGTTTAATCTCCTGCGCCACTGCTATTGTCTTCGTTGTCTATTTCAACTTCAGGTCCATTACTAGGGCTGGTGCTGAGCTGAGCAAGGTTTGATTGCAGATTGAGATAATAGTGGATATTCTCGGGAACTTTTAGGCATTTATCAAGATTTCGTAGAAAACCTAGCTTCTGGAGTTTGATTTGAATCTCATCTTGATACAGATTCATTAATGTTAGTTCGGTACCAAGCTTTTTCCAGTTTCGCAGATGTACTGTTTCCCAGGCACCTGTGTACGATAGCTTAGTGATAGTTGGGCACTCTGAAATGTTCTCTAATAGGAAAATAATATTTAATTGTTTTTAAAATTTTAAAAATATGAACTAAGGTGTTTTAAGGGAATCTAAGGGCATCTAACCTACAAATAATTTTTGTGTTGTCCTTGGCATCAAAAACTAAGTCTTTGTTGCTTATATCTGCCCTGTTAAAATAATGCAACAACAAAGAAGTAACATCATTCTGGGCTTTCTTGCCTTCAATTTCATCGTAAACGAATATATTTGCATGATTTTTTCTAAATCATGTACTCCAAAAACATAGTACCAGAGCTGGCTGGAAAAAAAAAACCACCAGTTTAAATGTGGGGCAATGGCAAATTTAGCATATAATCAAACGATCAACATATAATAAGGCCTTGCTTTGCTTTAAGTTTACATAGCCTTTTAACACGTTCTTCTTAGTCAGTGCATGAATTTAGTTTTGATATAAATCTATCACAAATGGTACATGTTGTCAGTTCTTGGCAGTCCACACTTAATATTTAATGATGTTGTGAAAACCGATCAATATGCTTTGTAGGATACATTAATATGAAACTTCTCTTAAATAATTGTATAAACTGCTTCAACAGAAAGTGTTTCTGGAAGGTATAATCTGATTGGATTCTTTTGTCTTGAATAATGTGATTGCCGAGCTTCGAATGGCTGGATATGGGTTTTTATCAAATTCTCCACTGGCTCCGGTTATTTGTTGTACCTGTTTCTATGCCTTTCTCTTCTATCGTGTGATGAAACAAAATATTATTTTGTAGTCTTTGTACTCTCCCTCTAGTAACACCAAATATGCCTAAAAACGGCTTAAAACATACTGGATATTATTTGCCTTCCACTTTTATCTTGTAAGAAAAAACTGCACTGTTACTACACGATTTAATTTTGTCATTTCCTTCTTACGCATTTGGTTCATCATCACTTGTATTACTTACTTTTCTGGAGGTACGGCGAAGCGGAGCACTTATGGATATTAAGCCAACTAAATAAGAATCTTGTTCATCTTTTGACGCCATGTTATTAAACAGAGTAATATTTTGAAAGCACTTTAAATGCGAACACCTGAAACAAATACTACTTAGTAATAACATGAATACCTAGAAATATATTCAGTTTTTGACATACATACAATTAGAAACTCTAGTTTTCCCACATGATTTATATGTGCCACATGACGTACTTTAATTTCTTTTATAACTGTTTCTTTCTTTACACATTTTTTTTCTTTTTATGCGAATTTCTAACATTATTTTTATCACAAATATCGTGCAGGTATTCGGTTGGACTATGGCTGTTTTTATAGAAATACTTGATCTTTTTGGCGGCTGTAAATTCGGACTATGATTCTTTTGTAGAATTTAACTTTCCCGGCCAAACAGGTGGCCACTGATTTATAGGTGTCAATTTAATCCGCGAAATCCGAATTTTGGGACTATGTTGATTATTATTATTAATTAATTTTGACAATCTAATATCATATATTTCAGTAAACACAAAGAATATTTGCCTCCTCCAAGACACACTGTGACTCTAAAACCATTTCAATTTCGTAAGTGCTTTCAAACATTTTACCGAGGAAAATTAATTTATTATTGAAATAACACTCACGAAAATCAGTAATTGATATTTTGAGAAAGAATAATATGTATCTCAGTAAATGAGAACTTATAATTTCTAAGAAAAAACTGTTTTTAAAGAAGTAAATATTCACTTGCATGTTTTCATTTGTTATTAAAAATGTTAGATGTGTTTAGGAATAACCGTTACAGATTACCAAATACATTATTTCATAATTCTATGTGAATAAATTGCTTAATAATACAATAAGTTGTTGATGATAATTACAAATTTAAAACACTTTAACCCATTTTCTAGTATAGTACGGTCAATGTAGACATAAAAATAGTGGTCAAATAACATATATTTCCAGAAAGCCTTATATTGTTGGAGAGCTGGGGTTCACCATTACAAATGAAATTCTAGAAATCTTCATCGATCCTATGTGTGTTACAAAAGTTATTCGGAGTCAATGGTCAAAATTTCAGATTTTTTGAATTTTTTTCAAAAACAAAGAGTGTAATCAAAATTATAGATATTAAAATTTTCTACAAAAACGGTTCCCATTATTTTATTTTCTCGCGATTCTAAGAGTCATATCATACATAATATGCACATATAAGCCCAAAACAAGCCCAAAACAAGCAAAACAAGCCCAAAATGACGCAGATGACCTCATAATTTAAACAGCATTAGAAAAATTGTTATTGATTTGTTGGTACAACTTTCTGCAAGAACTACAATGAATAAAATTATTTATTTTCTGACTCCTAGAAGGGCTAAGTTTATCTGCTTATCCCAAATACCAAAACTATATTTCATTTTTACATGCGATAACCGGCTCTGACACTTCATTAGCAATGTACAGAAGGGGTCAAACATCGGTACTTAAATTATTCGAAAAAAAAGGGTTTGACTGACTGCGCTAAAGTATTTACAGAACTTCCCTGCAACCTGGTGAACCAGTTCTCCAGCCAAATGGCGGATGAAAGGAAATAATACAGCCGCAGCTGTACCCGCCCACCTCAAATTAAATTTAAAAAACACAAAATTCAAAAAAACCAAAAAAAAACAATAAAACCACCAAAATAAAAAAAATAGTGAAACCGAGAAGGACAGTTTTGGCTTACAAGCCTCAATTTCGATTTCATTCGGCCAGAATGTTCCTTTAGAAATAGTTAGACAAACACAACCTAACAAAACCACCACAAACCCAGCCTTGTAGAGGAGCTACTGCTATATCTGGGCCTACTCAAACAAACCACATTCCTTACAAAAATCCTCCTTATTCTATCAAACTTTAACCAACAAATCTCTCTCTCCTCAAATAATAATTAAGGAAGGAATTTGCTTTCTTCTTGAGGTTTATGGAGCTCATTTATGGTAAAAATTATATTTATAAATACCGATTCTTGATTTGTATAAAAAATACACAAAACAAGAAACAAGTACAACTATCATATCTTCCTCCAGCATCGACATCTGCTATTCAACACTTGTACTGAGTATACTGTAAAGTTCAAACATAACCAGGCAATCAACTGAAACCAGAAAAAAATTGATAGAAAATACTCTGAATCCGATCAAAACTTTACTCCTACCCGCTTCAGAGAAATTTCTCAACTTTATTTTTCCAATTGCAAAAAAGGTTACAATGCCCAATGTGACTGCAAAAAAGTCGGGATACTGTGTTCTCCAGCATGTATCGATTGGTCATTCTTGCTCAAATGTCCAGTTGAGTAGAATAGAGGAAGATTCTCGTGATGTTAATGAAGAAATCAATGACTCAGACACATTTGAACAATTTATGAACACTCAGCAAAGGAAGCGGAAAAACTGATTTAAATATCTAAAGAAATCAAATATTTAACTGAATATGGCATGGAAGTGGGGCATATTATGTAAATTTTGACTCTTACAATCGCGAAATCTTAGGAATGGTAACTATTAGAACAAAAATTATGGGGACCATCTACAACTTTGGTTTAAGGTTTTTTTGATAAAACTTACAGTCTTTGAGAAAAACCCAAAAAACTTCAAATGTTGACCTATGACCACAAATAACTTTTGTAGCACACATAGGATCGATGGGGATTTTTAGAACTTTTTTTTCTTATATGGTAAACCGCAGCTCCCCAATATTTATCTTTCCGGGAATTTTTGTTATTTTAAATGTCTATATTGACCGGACTTAGTATGTTGGAAATTATTCTGTAGATTTACCGTGATAATTCATTCATTATGCTGGTCGTTTATACCATTTATTTGTTAGCATTTTTTTCCACATAACCTCAAAAGGAATAATCTTTTGGAATTAAAACTTGCAACCCAGTTGGTAGAAATATATTTATCATAGACTTCCAAAGAACTTTTAAATTTTGATGATAGTATTATCCTAGATTCCACTCACTTCAACTTCTCAGTTTTGTGAATTCACTTTCACATTTGAATTAAATGTTAAATGTATATATCTTCACTTTCAATGCGTTTACGCGTTTATCATTAATTTTCTTTAAACATTTTCGTTCGCATGTTTTTCGTAATGTTTGTAACTAGAAATAACCAGTTGTTACCCATAGTTATGACAAAAAAATATAATTATGTTATAGGTAGAAAAAAGTACAAAATTTTTTTAACATTTTGTGGACTTGTATACATAAACATAGCTTACAAACTTTTTTCGATCACAAAATTCATATTTTCATATTTTTCAACATCGGGGCTCCATTTTCTGTGATTTTCAGTGTCATTTTATATGATCTAAACATTTCGGGTACAACCTTATGGTTTCCATTCGTACATATACCCATAAAAGTTTTAATCACTGAAACATTCTATACTTTGAAATAGATTTTATCTCCCTGAGCCCCCATACACTTGTTCTAGAGATTCTCTAAATTAAAGATTCCATTTTTGAGGTGAGAAATTGTTATATATCTTGTTGTATAACGTTATTCTATATAAAGTCTCATGAGATTACAGATAAAAATTTTCAAAATCCTACTGTTAAAGAACCTTGAGTGGACTAGAAATTTATTTCCAATTATATCCACTTTTCTTTGCTGTCCCTAAGAAATTATAGTCCATTCATACATATACACAATAAGTTTTGTTGTTCGATTGGAAAAACATCATTTCATACTTTGAAATATATCATGAAAATAATATCCCTGAGCTTCCATGAACTTGTTCTAGAGATATCCTAAATCAAAGATTCCATTTTTCAGGTGAGAAATTGTTGTAAAATATACAGGTGTTGTTGTATAACAAAGTAACCCGCGATTTTGATTGGAAGAACTTTATTCTATATAAAGCCTCTCGAGATTACAAATAAAAATTTTCAAAATCCTACTGTTAAAGAACCTTGAGTGGACTAGAAATTTATTTCCAATTATATACACTTTTTCCTTGCTTTCTATAATAAATAAGATATTTAAACAAATTTATGGGGCAAATATAAAATTTATATTTTGCATAAAACAATATAACTGCAACTTTTCATCAGGACAACTGAATCTTTCAAATATTTATTACATGTTATCACGTGATTTTCATACTAATTACAAAGTGTCCCAATTATTTTGATCCAAAGAACAAATTCAATCACACAATGAATTTAATCTACAGGATATTTTTTTTATTCACATTTATTGTAAATACCGATAAGTTGAAATTGAAAAAAATAAACGACTGATAGAAGCGACCTAAAGAAGAAGAAGAAGAGTCGACACACGTTTCACCGTAATCGTGCTGTTCTGACCTTCGTTCGTCCATATCTAATCAAGTGACCCTTGACAAGCCACACGTATTCTTTAGATTGCCATAATTCACCGAGTTGGCTATGTCACTTCGAACGTGACAATGAGAATCACGTGTGATTATACGCGTTAGGCTAGTTTTTCCGCGCTACATGACAGCATCGCCATTTTCAGCGGTCCATTTTGACGATAACACACCTTACGCCAAGTGCACAATCACTACACTGAGAAAAATGTTAATATGTATTAATAAATATATATATAAGGGAATGTATCACTTGTGGTTGAGCAGGGTAATACTTTCTATTCTATGTTGTTAGTTTTCATAGTTTACTTCTTTTGTCTCACGCGTCTAAGATCCTGATCTCCATCTTCTTCTATTTTTTAAATCACTCTATTTCATTGATGTTTTAGCGATTTTATCCGTCATAATTCCATTATTTTAACTAAAATTTTATATTCCTCTACAATTTCATAATTCATACACTCTCTGCTTTAATTTTTTCAATCTTGATTACGCAGAATATTGTTTATCTACCTTAGTCTCCTTCGTTATGATTAAGTTCTCTTTTTCTCCATTCCTCTTTGTTTCTAGCCATACATTTGTATTGGTCTTCCTATTGATATGTTGATATTGAGTAGGGTCTTTTCAATATTTTGATTTTTAACATTGTCTTGCTCGCATGATATTCTCTATTCATTGCTAATATTTCTCCTCCTATTTCTGATTTTTTTTTTCCATTGCAGTTAATCGATATTCCTGGATATTCGAAATTTTTGACTTCTACAAATACATAATCTCCTATTTATGTTGTTTCTATTCTATTATATTCTATATCTCATAGTTTTTGATATGTTTTGAGGTCAATTTCTTCCTCCTCCGTAGCCAGTTTATTTTGTAATTAGCACCATATTATTTGCGTAAGCCATACTTCAACCTCTCGTCTTTCTTAAATTCTCTAAGTCACATGTGTTTTAATATGCTCTAATTATAGATTAAATAATGTTGTAGATAACTAACCTCACTCTTTCATAACTTGTAAATGTCTCAGTTTCTTTTTCGCTGGAGAATACCAATGCTCTAGATTCATTCATAGTCATTACAATTAGTTCATTCAACTCAGCTTTTATTCCTTTCTATTCTCCCAATGCCTTAATCATATTTTTCTTATTCATTCAATTTCTATATTTACATAGATTTAACGTTTTCCGAAATATCTTCAATAACCACTAATTTTTACGTATCGCTCCAATTGCGGAATCTTTTTATTATAGTCGACAGTATTACATAAACTAGGAAAAAGGGTGAAATGAAAAAGTATTTCACTTAGACTAACATAGGTAATGTCATTCGATGACAAAACTTTGGATCTAGAAATGAATATATTTTCTCTGTTTATCTCTTAATCACAATTTATACGAAGAAACTGAGATTAATATAAGTTTTTCCATTCAACATTCAGTAGACATCATTCTACACCGATTTTACTAAATTTCTGTCCAATTCACTGAATATTTTTATCTTTTTTCTCTCTTCTTCGAATACTGAACACACGCAGACGCTCGCTCCATCTAAATGGATTCTCTTTGAATATTTTATAACTCTGAGTAGCTCTACAGAAGCCGGCATAAGTCAAACAACATATTGTTTATAAAGATAAAAAATGTAGCGTCAAAATGAATTAATTAAAAGGGATTCCAAAAAGGATGACTGTAAGTGTTCAACGGAGAGGTAGATCCAGCGAAAAATGTCAAGTTCTCCGCGAAGATTTCCAAACTCTTTTTCACGATCTTTCAGAAGGCGCCATAGAAAGAAATCACAGGGTGTTAGCTCACATGATCGTGCGGGACACTCAACAAATCCAAAAACGATCATTAAAATACGCCCACACTCATAATACATAGTGCGTTGAAACACTATCTTGTATGAAATGACGGATGTTCACGAGTGTTAAATTATTGTCTATTTATTCACATAAATCTTTGAGCATTTCCAAATAACTTTGGCCCGTCACGTGACGCTCAAAAAAGTATGGACTCACGAGACCTCTCGCATCGACACCTGCCTCTATCCGGGGTACCTCTCGTAAAATTCAAATCTGCAATCGAAATCATTCTCGAGAAGTGCGTGGAGGAATCGCCGACGGAAAACTCGATAATGCAAAGGTTGCAGCATTCGTCCTAAAGAACGCGGCACGTCGGTAACAGAACCTGTTTCAAACAATTTTTGGTACGAATTTCACACTGTTCAACGAGTTGGTAGTGGTGGAGATTGTTTTTGTAATTCGTTAAACATAGTTTTGTTATTCGCGTTCGTATGCAGACACGACTTAACGAACAGAAGTCTTCCTGAAGCACGAACATGCTTATTTTTCGACAACGTTGCCAGATATACGAACGTTACCAAACTTAGGACGATTTTCGAGTGTGTTTCCTGACTATGCCGACCTCTGAATTATGACCAAGTCTGAGTCTTTTTTTATTTCACTTCATTACAGACGATGTTAATATTAGTTATTCAGTTCAGTATTCCTTTCTGTTTGGATCTTGAATAATTTTATAATGGTTTCAATAACACTGTGGATATATCACTGATGTCGACTCCTACATTCAAAGGGGCATGAATAAGTGTTACTTCCACTCCTAGTAAAGATAGTTGATGGAAAAACTGTTTCTGATTTGTTGTTCTAAAAGATTGTTTGCATATATCTGTCAAATTAGTTTCGTAATTACAATCGATTTCACAGTTTGGTAATTAATTACTCATTATGCCAATTAGAACCAGATATATGGTATGGTATTGGGTGATTTCTATTCGAAGAAAAATTCTTCTTTATTTCTCAAGCAAAATATTAATCTACATATAGAAAAAAAAATCGCACCAAGTTTTAAATTTCGGTGAAGGCGCATATTTTTTATACATTGCGGAACTCGTTTTAACTTAAATTTTTTTCATAGCTAGCAATTAGCAAAGTAATCGAAGAATTTAAATAAATTATTTAAGTTTGTTGAGTGATAGTGATAAGTGAATTATGATCAGTTAGTTAAGTGTAGTGAATAGTATTCATCTAAGTTAATAACGAAGATACTGTGTTTATCAATCAACTCCATGAATAGAAATCATTAATTCACATTATTTCGAAATAATTTTAAACTGAACAAATAATATTTGATGATTCTATTGGTCACATTTTTTTCGGTGTATATCTTTATATTAGCAAAATGTTATTTTCTAAGGAGAATTTTAGCGGGAATTATCTGCAATACTCGATTGTCAGATTGCAGCGGTACACTACTACGTTCTTTTCCTAGAAATACGTTTTACCACTTGCAGTGTTACTTCGTAATTTACAAGCCGCCTTTATCAAAAAGCATGCGTGTTAAATAAAATATTGTAACAGAAAATAACTTGACCTTTTTATAAGCAATTTCACAATAAATAAAAATCAAAATTATGAAACAATGGATCATGTTCGTTTGGACTTTTTATTGAGTTATAAAAATTTATTACATAAAGTTTAATTTATAGTTAACTATAAATTATGAGTAAATTAACTTTTTTATATAATTAAATAAATTAATGGCAGCGATGGGCAACATGGGAGTGACTTAATGTTACACGCTTTTAAATGATTATACTTATAAAAAATTACCACATACTAGTCGTTGTAATACAAGTTGTAATACGAAGTATATATTGTTTTTAAAACAGTAACAAACTATATCATATCATTACAACACTCTTAAGGATGTCTCAATATGCTACAATAATAAATAAAAATTTATATTATATTTTATATTATAATATATTTTCACAATTTTATCTACTATCCAAAACTACTATCCAATTCTATCATTTATCATTCAAAACTTCTTATTTCCATGTCCAATTTTTATTATGTTTTCTCTTTGTCTCTTTTTTCTTTCTTTGCCCATTGTAATACTTGTTTTGATATTAGATCTCTATCGTAGAAACAGTAGAATGCCTTCCAAGCAAAAATATCATATGCAACCAATGTTTTTATCAGGCACTATATAAATATTGAAGGCTAAAGGAAAGGAGGAGATCCTCATGGACACCAGGTGACCTTATCAAGTACTGTCGGACTTTTACCGAATAAAATCACCCCTGGTGTTCCGCACATTGCAGTGGTATCCGATCTCGCATTGCTTCGTCATATCTAGTTTCTACTCTCTTTCTCTTTGGTTTTATTATAATACGTATCGCTTCATAAGTATATTTTCAGGACTCCCCTGATCCTAACAAGCATTTCATCATGTTGACAATATCGAAACTCCGTCCACATTTGAAGGTATACAAGTTTCTCACTTCTTTCCAGGAGCATTAGAAGATCGTGTACTCGGCAGTGGTTGTATTCAGGAGTGTCTGATCTCCGTCTGTTATAAAGGTACATGAGAAAGCATCAATAGCCTGTGAGATTGAAGACAGGTTTGATCTCTCTCCAGATAACTCCCCTATAATACTACAGAAAATCCCTTAGTTACATAATAGTGATACTAACTGGGATTAATTTCGAAAAGATGGAAACATTGAATCAAATATTCCACTCAAAATATGTCAAAACATTGAAGGAGATGTTAACAATATCACAAATGGTATTCCAAAAACAGTTTGATACAATACATCTAAAGGGACTAACAATAAATTTGAAAATGGAAACCCAATTATTGTTAAAGAAAAAAGTTGCGAGAACACCAAATTAAAATTGATAAAAGAAATTAATCAAGGCTGCAGCTGAAATGAGAAATTCATCACCAGTTATCAGAAACCAAAACTAACACCCACAGAAGTAACGTATTATTTCCTGTCTCCCGTAACACGAATAATGAAACGGTCTGTACAAAAAATATCTCCGGTAAGATATACCAGAAGAAATTGGACAAGAAGAACTACTGCAAAGGCAAACGTCTTCGCCAGATACTCAAGCAATGTCTTTAAACTTAACGAAATAAGTGCAATTGAAGAAAATGATGAAACTAGGAATTTCCTCGACATACCTTGCCACAGGCATCTCTCTTTAAAAAAAATTCAACACCAATGAGATTAACTTGGTAATTCGAAAAGAAATAAATTCAAAAATGACACCAGGGTACTAGCACTAGCAAGATACTGCAAAATGTAACCAAGAAGACAATGAATTTCCTTAACAGTAAAAAAAATCCTAATTTCCACACACCAATCCAGCTTTCACAGCAAACATTGTACGTTAGAATTAACGCATTGACTGGTCAAAACAAATAAAAGATACTGCAACACAAGTCTCATAGACAATAGTCAAGTGTTTGATAAAACGTGGCATAAAGGGCTAATTTTCAAATTAAAGCAAAACTTTTCTTAGAACTATTATCTAATAAGCAAATTGTGTCGTTTACAATTATATTCAATAGAAGAACTAGGAAATTCGTTGCCAACATGATTTCCTGTTACGAAAACCAACATCCAGCGTAGTTTTTGTATCACTTCAAATTACTTTCAGTTATTATGGAAAATATGCAGCATTACGCTCTCCTAGCACTTCTCATTGACGATGTTTTTGTAAACTACGTTAACAATAAATGCACTATGTAACCAGTTTGGTAAGATACCGCCCGACATTGCTACGTATTCAAAATTATCCGATCCGAAGCTATTTACTGGTCACTGCTTCGGAATTGCCAGCGTCAGTCTGCGTAAGCAAATGTTTTAATTGAAGTGCTAATATATGCAAAGAAGAGAATGTTAGAGTTGTTATTAAAACTTACTATGATTGCATCAAATTTGAAAAAACTCTATATTGCTGAATAGAGGAATCCCTTTCCAACAAAGTGCCACACGGCCCCCTCTCTTATTTTCTAGTTTTCGAAGGGGTGCTTATTATTCAAAAGGTGTGGAGGAGGATAATATTTTCATGCTGAAATGCGTCAATTTACGAATCGACAGGTTTTTTTCACATAGTATATAATAACACAAAAATTGAATTTATTTCATACATATGAGACCACATTGTATATTTCAGAATAAATGAATAAATAAATAATTCAAAAAATCTTATTTTTATAAAATTATTCCATTTAACACTAGTGTTAAAAGTCATTTTTTAACTTGAAAAGTATATATGCTCACACTTTATATTTCAAGTTGATAAAAATATTATATAGTTGGTTTCTCATACAATGAATTGAACATATTAAGAATATTTCCTTTCAATCTAACAAAATATTTAATCCCGTCAAGACCTTCGTCTGTCGTATTCAAAGAAGCATTTTCATATGATAAATTTTTAACGTTTTGTTTTAAATAAAATCGCTACGCACTTCTCAACGTCGTACTTGACATTTCGATTTATTAATTGTTGAAATTGTTTTAGCTCGTATAAAAATAGTAGTATGAATAATACATTTATTATGTTTAATTTATGTATGAACAATCACGGAGGAATAAGGTTATGTTCGTCGATAAACTACTTGAATAAATATTGCGGTAGATTAACTGTTTAAATTCTGAGGACATATTTGATGACACTACAGAAAGACATTCTAAATTTGTTTGAAATAGTGATAATTATGCTAATTAGAAGAGGTGCAGACGCAATAAAAGCACTTAGAAATTTTTATTTGTTATTTGATGTCAACCCAAATTTTTGGTTAGATTAAAGTTGTAATATTTCGCATTATCTCACTTTACATTATAATTTATATTCTAATTCTGGTAAAACCTACTCAAACTAAACTTTTGCACCATTCTTCTGATATCTTCTGATATTTTCTAGAATTAATTGAAGTAAAATTTTTCAAATAGTTTTCTAAGTTTCGTCACTCTTTCTGGATCCCTTTCATACATTCGTTTGCTTAAGTATCACAATAAAAGGAGAAGGAAATGACTATAAATTCAACACTAAAATTGAATTCAATTGAAGAATATTCTAATCAGGTCCTAATGAATGGTGGATTACGTCTTCCAAATTTTATTCGGTGAATCGTATTTGATACTTGTTCAATCGGATTCATATTCGGTGAGTTTGCTGGCCAATCTAGTTTTTGAATTAAAATTTTATACCACAAATTAAAAAATTGATATTCAAGATATTAATATTTCTACTGCAATTCATAAAACCGAAGAGATCTCCTTCCCGCTTGAATCAACATCTACTTATAAATTAGAAGAGTTGAGAATGTCTTTCACATCGGAAATAGATGATAATTAATTAATATATGGAACCAAAATTAGGTTTTAGTATAATAGAATAGTAATAAATCTGTTTAAACAATTCAACAAAGCAAACTTTAACTCTTGTTATCTTGGCTCTAACAGATAGTATTAAGAGATTTTTCTTGAAACTGAAGTTTTTGAAGTCAAATCTTTTTATAACTCATAACCTCAAGTTCTCAACAAAACATTTTGGAACTATAATTCAATCTTATCAAAATTGTCAATTGTCAAGTGATTGTATGTTACGCGGATACCATTCTGAATTTTCAAAACTCAAAAACACCCACAACTTTTTCAGATTTTTTTAAACGTAGTAACGGCAGTGCAAAAAATCGATCAAATATTGAGAGGGTTTAGACACATAGTGAGAATGAAGACAGAGGGGAATGGCATAGAGAAATGGCAAAATACTTGAAAAGAAAAGTAATGAACTGCAGGAAGCAATTAAATGGTGTCGAAATATCACTTTTATGCTTATGGTAGAAGAAGTTGCGTTTTATCAATATTCCGTTATGTAATCAATTTAATTTCGTAATTTATAATAATGCCTAATGTATAATAATGTATAATTCTGATGTCCACAATTTTTGTGTGAGTAAAAATAAAGAGTTATTAGTACAAAAGACTCAATTTTCGTGTGCGCTAAGCTGTACTTGGATGGATCTGTTACAACTTCTTTTCTTGCTGCAATATCAATCCCAATCCTCTTAGAAATTCCAGAAAGTGGGATAGCTCTAGCTATTAGATATCTTCGCGTTCTAACTCGAACATTCCCAGGTGTAGTCTCACACTCTCTGTTTCGTAGTCTCTCACATTCTAAAAATATGTTGATAGAGGTTTCGTCCTCCATTTTCTGCTAAATCTAGCATCTTCACTTGACTATTGTTGTGAAAGTATCCCAACAAGCCTTGCTTTAGTATCCGTAAATAGCTCTTGCTTATGTTGAGACATTTCTCTGGTAATAGATTCCCAGGAATGTCTTTGTCTGCTTCAACCCCCTATAATTTGTACAAGGAACTGGTTCCACTCCTATATTCATTCTTTTTTAGTACCTTCTCTATTGTTCTGTAGCTGATAACACAAAAGGATTCAGGTCCTACGAAGGGTTTGTCCGAGCTACTTTAGCGAGTCTCTCAGCTATTTTGTTTGACTCCATTGTGTCCCGGATTTCAATTATCCTCTTACCTAGCGCGTTTAGCTTGTTCCGTTATCTGTTAATGGGATGAGAATGGGATCTATATATTTATGAACCCATATTCAAGATACAACAATAAATACTGCTATCACAACCTTTCATGTAGGACGTTTAAATTTACAGATAATGCGGCGGACCAACAAAAAGTAACTAAGATAATAATAGAAATAGTTAAAATATGGAAAACCCAAGACAATAGATTAACCAACTACAGAAAAAAAGTCAAAATAAAGAGAAAACTCTGGAAAGAATAAAATTAGATGCTAGGGATAGAATAACATGGGAATAATGGGTGGAATCGGACAGAAAATTTTAACTAATGACCTGGAAGGGCATTAAGATGATAAAAAGACTTTGTAAATAATGAGATGAGATTTTCAGTATAGTTACCACTCGTAGCTCCATTTGCGAAATAAAATAAAGATTATTAGACATTTTCATTTATTATGGGTACAAACAAAATATCTGAGACGACCTTATAAATGGAGTAATAAGCAAACTAAATAGCACGAGTATAAGTTACAAGTATGAACACTGTTTTTAACAAATTCTCTTAGTGAGGATTTCAAATCATAAATTCCGTGTACCTCCTCGACTGTGAACAATAAAACTCTTTTTTTAAAACTGTTTTTATTTGATAGATGAATGCTTCTCTTCAATTCTGCTCGAGAATAAAAGAAGAAAAGTTCAAGAAGACAACTTAAGTAGTGAATTTCTAATAAGCTATTACCTATTTTGGTATAAGACCAAATTAAAGCGTATCATTAACTTTAACTAGATTTCTTCAGGGTAAACTAAAATATGTGACTTTATACTTCAACTAAAACCAAAACTTATTATGTGGACGAACATTTTCAAACAATAAATTATCATTGCGTTTGTCGGACCTCTTTTCGATTGCATCCAAAGCTTTCTATGTTAATCCATTTATTTTTTTCGAATGGGACACTATTTACGAAGCGTTTACTAGATAACCCTATTAAGCTTATCTTACAATGAAACCATTTGAATAATTTTCGAATAATATGATATCGATTAAAATTGGTTTGAATAATTCGAAGGCACATATGGTGATTTGCTCGTTTAGATACGGTTGTCCACGATAATGGAATTGATCTCGCTTTGACTCCTACCGACACGAGCTACAGGGTGAAATAACAACTCAGTGGTATACAGAACATCATTACAATGCAAAGTTCTTAAGGCCGCTTGATATTATGCAATACAACGTGCAATCCAATGCAAGACGCAATATTTCTTAACCAAAAGCAGGCGCAAATAAGTTTCTAATGTACTAATATTACGTTTTATTTTCATTGGGAGTTTTTCAAATGTTTCTTCATCCATACTTAACTAATTTTTCTGTTTTTCTTGATTAATTCTCTAGCTAATCTGTCCATCAGAATCCAAAAGCAAGGCAGAAGCAGATATAATTATTGCCAGTGATGCACTGATCACTTTTTTTTTGTTTACTTCAATCAGCTCTGTTATTTTTAATTTTAAACTGCCTATATTTGCTTTTAGAATTTTGATTAGTGGCAAGCATGATACAGTGGTAATAGACTTGCATAATGTCAAACGAGATACACTATTCGTCTATGTAATATTTTGATGTTTCAAGGAATTGCATGCAATTTCTTGCACGTTGTCTTGCACCATGTCAAGCGGCGTTTATGAATGAATAAGAAGGTATTGACTTTTTTTCTAGCTACCTCAGTATATGACATTTTTAACCTCCAAATCAATACGTAGATACACTTTTGCATATTCTTACCCACTTTTCTCTAGATTCTTGTTATCATTATATAATAAATGCCAAAGTAGTAATATGTGAGAAGGTCTAGAAAATTTAGAAGTGAAAAATAATTAAAAGGTACTTCAGAATAAAAAAAATAACGTTACATACGTAGATGCATGTTTTCCGCCAAATTTACTATGAATTATTGTTACAAACTTGTTCACGATATAGGCCGTGAAGCCAGTCCTGGCCGGTTATAATGGAATTCTAAAATTTGGTAAATTCGCGGCGCGTTTGATATGCTTTCTGTAAACAGCGAGTTATTTACCTCATTTTTTCAAAACTAATTTTTAGAAAGGTCTTTTTATTTTCTGTTTTGTTTATTTTTTTTTGTAGAATTTTTAATGAACTCGTTTTGGGTATATAAACGAGTTTGTTTAGCATAGTTATTTAACTTAAATTACTTATTGTGTAAGTTGTGTAGTTGAGAATTTAAATAAATTAAGTGAGTAGAAAAAGACAGTTTTTATAATTTCACCCCACCGATAGAAATAGTATAAATAAATAAAAAAATATTTACATTATACATAAACTATTGATATATTGAATTTGTTATCGAAAACATATATCGTATTGTCAATAGGCTTTTGGACGATAATCACAAATTGGCTTAATACATTCCCTATTATTTGACGCTGCAGATTTTCTGCAGGTTTCCTGTAAGCTGGTGAAACCATTCATCGGTCTAATGGTTGAAGACAGAGAATCACATAGCCGCAGTTGTTCCCGCTTACTTAACTTAACTTACTTTAAAATATTACACTTTCTTAAACGTTGTATGTTTTGCTGATTTTTTTTGTTCCTCTATTATAAGTCGGCGCGACACTACCTTCCTAAATTCCCCACCTTTCCAGCTCTGTACAGGGAAATTTTTTCCTTTATCAGGTTCAAACTCAAAATATTGTACCTCCCGTGATAAATGTCCCCATTCCTTCACAAATAATCCAACAAACTTTCTCTTTCTCTTTCTCTCTCCTTTTGATCCTACAACAAATTTTCGTTCTGAACAATCTTTCTTTTGAATAGCTCCACTTGATGCTGTTAATTTTTTGCTGTCTATCACAATCTGAGATTTGAATTTTTTCTTAATTAGAATATTTCTATAGATGTCATATGTAACTTTTCACTCAATTCTTAAAAATTAATCTGAATTTGTTTTTACCAATTATTTTCTCTTATATTTAGTCCGGGATGTTCACGTGCTGATCATGCACTAACCATTGTTTTGGTTTTTCCTCGAAAAATAGACTAAGCAGCTGCAAAGAAATTTTTAATGTTCTCATACACATCTAGAGATAAAGTTTCTTATTCTATTGGTAATATCCATCTAAATGAGCTATATCCTTAATAGCTTTAATCAGTGCAGGTGTTCAAGCTATCGAAAAACGTTGCTTAGACACTTATGAGAATAAAACGTACGCCACACATCTACATATAACCCTCAACGTTCGATGTGAGACAGAAATATCGGAGAGTTAAATACTCCAAGAAGATATTGATTATGAATATGCCTCTTAGAGATTCAACCCTTTATTAAATTGTTTATCAAAGCCATGGATTGCCTGTTACGTACTACCCGATGTATACGCCAAGCATTAATAAAATGAAATACTGTTTATTGGGTATTCAGGTTTCCATGTCAGAGTATATATTTCTACTTCCATCGATAATGAATATAAGATAGAAAACAAATGTATGTCATAAATTTTTCAGACATTAGCGAACCTCTTTGTGCGTTGAAAAAATTATATAATCAATTTTTTAGTAATAAACTACAATATGATACTTAATTACATTGTCATGTTCAAGTTTCTATTATCAGTTGTGATTGAAATTTTATTGCATGAGTTACATACGCTTAGAAGCTGTTCAACATTAATAATTAGTATAACGATGGTTTATTACTTTCTTTAAAGCGTTTTTTGTACTTGTTAGTCGTTTTATTTTATGTTGAAGTTACTGTTATACACAAATGTAATATTTTTTTGCTACTTTGTCGCTTATATTATTGATCTTACAACCTTAGTTGAGTACTGACAAATTATATGAAATTCTGAATTATAAATGTTTTTTGCGTAGAGTATATATTATTGACTAGAAGAAAAGTTTTTGAATATGGTATCTTGAAATGATACTTTTGTTGAAGACAATTGAAAAATATAGAAAGTATTCTTTGTTTTGGTATCGTGTCGAAGGTAACAGGACGCCCTATTACCAGGTTACTAACTCTATACGATTGTTGCTACTGAGGTTTTGAGATATGGCAACACTGATGTGAATATGTCAAACCTGACATTCTCATCATAAAGTTTAACATTTTTAATGGTGAACGTTCTTAGAACGTTTTGACATGGAGTCAGTCACCAGATTTATAAATTCGCAGTAATTACTATTGATAGGGGACATAAAACAAATAAAAAATAATAGTGAAGCTAGAGAAATAACAAAATGGAATCCCTAGGAATCCCGCCCAGAGGACAACGAAGAAGCTAATGGGAAACAAATGATCTGAACAAAATGGGATTCCTTTAATAATGAGTTCTAAAATGAGAAAGAGAATCGAAGATAGTTTTTCTACAATATCCGCAAAATTCAAGTGCTAAATTGATGTTTTCTCTCAAATAGTATTCCTACTGATCAACAGAAATATTTTTCTGCATCAAATTGTCGCTTCAGTATATGAGCAACCAGACATGAATAATTTTTTGCATATGCAGACAAAGCATTTCTGGCATTTTGTCATGTTGATTTCTCAAATCTTTCAAGTTATCACATTAATAGATCGGTCCACTTATTGTAGTGGTGATACTGTTACATATAGAAACATATTAGTTAAAATCATATGTTTACATTAAACTATAATGTTTTATTTACCAAGTACTACTATGAAATGTACTTTCCAATTCGATTACACACTAGAATGTAAGTAAAAAATTTCTTCAATAGGGCAGCAAATAACCTCAATTTTCATGTATTGACATAATAAACCTTGTATCTCTGAACAGACTGATATTTAATTATAGTATTTTGATGTAAATATCCATATTTCAAGCTGAGCATTTTCTGAGTATAATATTGCTTGGAAGTAGTACTATACTTTAAAAAATAGAAAATTTCTCAAAGCACTTCACTTTGTGATATGAGTGATTTATCTTGTGGTTTAACAATATTTTGTTTTTTATTTATTCAGCTCTCAATTGATAAATTTACTTTTGGTGGAATTACAACCTTCCACCACCAAATTTAATCTTTTGAAAAACGAACCATACCACAGTGACTAATTGAAATCCATTGTTTTGCATGTCATTATTCCGAACCTGTCTATTTCAGAGGTGTTGATGCCGAATAGACAACACCTTTCTGTCTTTTCAACTTAAACCTCGACCATTTCGTATTTCTGACAGGCCGCCTGATCAAAATCCGATTGTTTTGTGAGCTTAATGTGTGAATGATTTGTAACATGATAAAGGAAGTGATCTATACAGCTGAATTGGGTATATATTGTGCAACTCGTATTGTATTGATATCAAAGTCTTTTGTTTTTGGGCATTTGAATTTGATGGACTCGTTCTAAAAATGAATAGAAATAGCTTGGGTTAGATTTTCGACCTTTCTATTCTCTTCTAATTTCTACAAGGAACTTCGAGATGAAGCATTCAATGCATGGAATTGTATATTTTTCATATTAATCAGAAATTAGTATTTCATCTCCTCAATGGGTTATTTTTTTCTTAATTTTCCTAACTATTTCTTCTAGGAATATATTTGACGAAAAAAATTGAAAGACAAATTATTTAAGTTTCAAATCAATAACTTCCACCGAACTTGTGAAAATTGAAAAATTGGAGTATCGACACATCATCAAGTACCTGTATTTAAAAGGGTTAAGAGGTAAGCAGATTTACGAAGATATACTTAATACCCTTGGTGATCAATGTCTTTCGTATGCGACCGTGAAAAATTGGACTGCAAGCTTCAAAAGAGGTAAATGTTCTATTGAAATGATGTCCGATTGGGAAGGCCGGTTTCTGTGTCAGTCTCCGAAAATATCGATGCAGTTCTTGACATTATTTCATTAGACCGTCGAATTGGGCTAAAACGGATATCTGAAGCACTGAATATTTGATACGAACGCGTTCATCATATACTTCACGTCAATTTGGACATGAGAAAAATTGTTGCAAAATGGATCCACAAATGTTTGAATGTTGACCAGAAGCATGCAAGGTTAAAAGCATCGCGATCGATCTGTGCTCGATTTGAAAACGATGTAGACTTCTTAAACCGAATTGTTTTTATGGATGAGACTTGGGTACATTTCTACGATCCAGAAACAAAGCAACAATCGATGGAATGGCGACACTCTGGTTCTCCAAGACCTAAGAAGTTTCGTGTTCAAAAATCTGCTGAAAAAATTCTTGCTTCAGTTTTGGTTTGCTTCAGTAAGGGTAGAACAATAACTGGAGGTTACTATTCAACATTACTCACCACTCTACGGGCAAAAATTAAAGAGAAAAGACACGGAAAGCTATCCAAAGTTGTTTTGTTTTTGCAGGACAACGCCCCTGTACACAAATCTCATGTTGCCATGCAAAAAATTCGTGTTTTAGGGTTATAATTACTAGAACACCCCCCTTATTCACCAGATTTGGCTCCGTCCGACTATCATCTCTTTACTCAACTGAAAAAAGTTTAATAGGTCGTAATTTTTCTTCCAACGAGGAGGTATTAAAAGCTGTGGAGGTCAGGTTTGCAGAGCAATAAGAAACATTTTTTAAAGGTCTAGAAACGCTGCAGGTTCGCTGTAATAAATGTATCCAATTAAGAGGAGAATATGTTGAGTAATAAAATATTTTGACATTGAAATTTTGTTTCGTTCTACAGTAGGCTCAGAATTTTTCAATATATCCTCGTAGTTATAGTTAAATTAGTGAGCGATGAGAGACTTTTAGTTACACCAAGATTAGGTTCTGGCCCAGTTGGTGGTTTTGTTAACCTAACCCTTGTTGCTTGAGTGACGGGGATGACAAACGAGCTGATCCATATTCCATTATAGAGAATACCACAACATACCGTAGCGTGTTGTCCAAGCAAAAAAAATAGTCTTATTTTGAGATGTACTCCGCAAAAGCCTGACCGTTCAAGTCATTCATACTGAAGCCATCTAAACGCCTGTTGCTCCATTACTCAGTTTTATGGGCTAGAATTCTTCCTTTTACATTTCCTCAGTCAGTAATATATGACTCTAAATACTTATTATTAACGATTTGTTGACCAACCATCAGAGCGATTGAAAATTCACCTGTGCGTGCATCTAAATTTTCCCATTGTCAATTACTGGGAGGCTTAGGATATATGGAACACATGGTAGTACTGAATAAAGTAATCTCCAGAAGGACTTAGTTTAAATCAGATCAAAATTCTGATGTGATTAGCTATCAGTGATTGAGATAAAAGCCTGTTATTAACAAAAACTTTACTGAATCAATAATCATATTTTATTATATGAGAATCAATCGAGCTTCCTTTGGGGAAAAAACGTACTTGAGCTAGAAATATCTTTATTATATAGCGTCCCCTATAAAGTATTTTCCAATTATTCTCAAATAAATTTTGATTTTATTAACTACAGATGTTCTATTATTATACCCTTTGCTTACTGGAAAAAAAAGATATGATACTTCACGTCTCTACTATTTTAAATTTTTTCCTTTAGAAAGTTCTTTGAAGACCAATTCAAATGATAGTGAAACGGTGGAATATGTAGACTATAAGATTGGTGCGTTTCAACTTTCCCATCAAATGCAATAAATTGTTTGGCAGTCCTCAACTTTCGTTCTATCGACCAATTTCGGGTATTTCTACTGAATTTCTCTCTGTAGTTTTGTTACGAATATAGTGCCTATTGAAACTAGTGAATCCGAGATTTGCGGCTCTCATCCATTTACCTTTATTTGTTGGTAGTTGGCCTAACTGAAAGAGACAGTCTTCTGATACCTACTCGAAGGTAACAATCTGTTGACCTAGCTAGCTACAAAATCTGGTTTCCGACTTCTATCCATCTAACTTGAATCAGAGAATAACTAGGATTATAACTTTCAGAAGGAAATTGAACATAGAAGTATAGTTCACTAATAGAGAAAGAAGGATAAAAAGTAAACCAAAAAGCGTACTCCACAATTTCATCAATTCTTCTATCCATGCGCTTCTTTTTATTGATTTTAACAACATAAGTTCATTAAATTTAGTGTGCCCATTTCTTGCAACTCATAAATATGGAATTTTTTGTTCATTCAGCCGTTTTCAAATGGTTTGGTACTTAATGCCCAATACTTTGGCAATATTTTCAAAATATAGTTGGGAAATTAGCTCAATGAATTGCATCCGCGTTGTCAGTGGAAGGCAAGTTGATGCCAGACAATTCTTGTCACTACAGAAACCTTCAAACTGAGCAGTTGCATCAGCACTTATTTCTATACATGTTTTTGATGTATTATAACTATTTATGCAGTGAAAATGCATATGCAATGATATACCGACTATTTTCACACATTTCACTCATAACTTTTTTAAAAACAATGACCAAGCAATTCTCTTCACGAAAATTCAATCGTAAATACTTATGATACGTGTATCCAAGTACTCATTAAGTACTGACTTACCCGCAATACGTGTATAGATTCCTGTGATTTCCTCTCCACTTTAGTCCTCTGATTTAGGTTTCTTGTTATTTTCGTACCACATTTCCTCTTTTTATCAATTTTCGCTTCTCATATCACCTTAACTATCTCAGCTATTGTGTGATTTTTAGCACCACAGTAATTATTTTTTACTTACATCGAATTGTGTCTTATTTCATCTTGCCTGTTCAACAATATTTTCCAAGTATCGTCACTTAACACGTTGTTACTTTCTTTTGGTTTAAACTCAGGATTCGTATAAATCAGAGTTTTTTCAAGAATTGTTTTTGTTCATTAGTTACTTCGTGCTGTGATATCATTAGCTCTACTTCAAATTAATCATCCTTGATTGAGACTGATCTGAATCATTATTGATAGATATATTTCGATTTACTTGACTCAAAGCTGTTCCGATAACCAAACATCAATCTTATTGCTGTTGATAACCTAAGTCAAAATTTCATCTAATTCTTCCAAAGTGTGTAATCAATCTAGTTGATTTCTCTCTTTTTCTACTTCATAATACCTTAAGCTTCCTAAGTTTTTGTATGTTGTGTCCTGCCAACGTTTCACACGATCTTCATAACAAAGATGACTATACGTTTATAATTACCAGTAATGTTTCACCTAGAATATTGATGAATATATTGAACTTTACGAACATCTATATAATTTAAGTAGGTATAATCTTTCAATATCATTTTTGTCAGTATCGAAATCATTTACTCATCAGTTTTACAAATGTGTTAGGTTATTTCAAAATTTGACATGATAATTAAATGAGCTTAAGAGAAATAAGAGAACCAATCTACTGCCGCCTACCTGAGGGAATGCAATGTTTTTATTTTAAATTTTAGATATTAGTGCGATTAAGATAAATGATCATTTTTTTCTAAACATTAACTTTTTTATGATCCATTTAGGTGGATGTTATAATACAGAATTCCAAGACAGCTCACGACTCAAATATACAAGGCATATTAAAAAAGTAACGATGTACCTATATGGGCATTGTTAGAATAGTTTATATACTGGTTGTGTGCTAATTAATATATTTGTCGAAAATACTCTGGAAATGCTTCAATTTATTTGAAAATGTCTTAATCATGTTTAAACGTTGAATAGAAAAAAGCATAGTAATTGTGGTAATAAGAAATAACAACAAAAAAAATTAATAAATCTCTGTTTCGTTCTGATCATACCTAAAATATTACATTTAACAATAAAGTACCAGGCATTTTTCTCAGATTAATCAAGCAGGTACCTATATTGTTATTGTTGCTATGTGGTAAACAATTATAACAAATTAAAATTAAAGTTAGATAAAGTCGGCTGTCATGGATTGTACAGCAGCAGCAGCAGCACTACGAGTTGGTGCCAGAAAAAAGCATCGCTACCTAAAAGATATGGAATTATATAGGATATGGTGCGAAGAAAAAAAGATGATGAATACCATTTCCGAAAGTGTACTCTTAGCAAACCAGAGAAAAGAAAAGGTCCACTTTTTGGGCAATGTACAGTATGATTCTAACTATGCTACAAATTGAAGAAAAAACGGATATATCGAAACATGGGAGACTGTTGGCCTTCCTAAAACGACAAAATGTGGGCTTCAGGCACCAGAAATTGAACGTATTTTTCAGAAAAATATAGAGGATTTCTTAAACAAAACTACAAATGAATTTCTACCGATAATGGTGAGTATTTGGAAAAAATCTCATTGTTTTAGGTCGCACTAATAATAGGCTTACCTGAAGCTGGTCGGACGGACGAATTAGTGGAAATAAAAATTTTTCAATGTTGCTTTTCTTGAAGCAGATATACAACCACAAGTTATGACTGTAACAACCTACCCTTACCAACCCTCACCAATTCTGTCCTTAGGAACTACCTACTCGAATGATGCTGAAATCGTTGTAAGGTCGCCATCCACACATTATTTGCCCCAAAATGATGAACAATCTCAAACCAATACTTATGTTTCAGATAATACTCAATAAAGCTCCTTTTCCAATACATTAATTAATTTTACAAATGTATAATATGTTCATCTAATTTTCAAATAATATAAAAATATATTATGTCTAGTTCTATGATAATTTATATAGGGTTGTATTTAAGAAAATATAATATTGTATTTTGTTGTTTTCTACTTTAAAGTTATCAAAAGTCGTTCCTCTGGAGATATTGCTTCTCTAAAATTTCTCATCCTGATATGCATTTTACATCTGTCATCGTCATTGCTAATTTCGGGCCACACAACATGATATTAACCACATTCGTGTCTACGTTGGTTTATTGGATGAACCCAGTACTCCCTAGATTCATATTGTAGCACAAGCAATGCTGAAGTAACAGTAACCATTACCTCTTCTTCATCCAACCAATCCATCTCTTCTTGTAGGTGCTCCATTATATTGTAAGCTTCGGAGGATTGTGAATTTGTGTTGTATGAACCTGAAGGTCGAGGATACTACTTCACCAGTTTAAAAATATCAAAATGTCAGCTGGCACACACGTTTTACAACACAGATATGTATCCGGTCTATCTGATGTGTCGCATTCTGACGTGTCTTGTTGACTCGTGTTAACACGACACGCGTTAAAAATGTGTCCTCAGCTTAAATGATCAATCTAGAACAAATAAAAAACAAATGCCGTCGTATCAAACTTATCTAAGAGTGCCGCTGTAGGGAATAGAAGTACACGAATCCCAGAAATGTCGAAGCACACAGCACCCCAGACTTTGAAGCAAGGCACTTTCGTTAGGTCGAATCCTACGTGTGTTGATCATAACTGTATAGTTGTAGAGAATGTGTATCGTGAAGATGCTTGCAGCAGAGTGCGAAAATCACAGATCCCGGGAATAAAATGTAGTTAGTGTAGAAATGGAGCAAGTTGAATGAGTTGGTGTTTATAGGATATATCATTCAACTACTAGTTTTTAAATAGCTGCATAGAAAATTGAAGATAATAACTAATAAGAGGAGAGTATAGAGAATAAAATTTTACAGAATACAATAAAAATGGAATAAAAGGTTCAATTTTCAATTATTTTGAAGTTTAGAACATTTGAGAATGAAATTTGTTGTGAGTTATTTTTGAAGGGAAATTGCTTTCCAAACTCAATTTTGTTTACAACAAGTATCTTCTACGTGGCTTGCTTAACCAGCAATTGTGCAATATATTTCTAGTTTCATAATGACTTACGACGTACGAGGACAACTTTGTTTTGAGAAGCCATGGAACGATAGGAGTCATAGCTGGCAACACTGCATTTTAAATACCGTCATCCTTAAGTAATAACCTCTTAACTTGAGTCGCTGCTACCACCGAGTGAATTAGATAAAGTAATATATGCCCAATATGATATACTGTAATTTGAAAGGCGATGTGAGTAAGTAGCGAAGTCTTAATCATTTCCAGCGCGCATTTGGTGATGGATGTCCTTTATGAATAGCTGTGTTTTGCTGATATTACGAATTTAAAAGAAGACCCTTATCGCCTGATGACGTTCAGTTATTGTTGAGAAAAATTGAGAGAATAAGACGCATGACTGAAGAAAATCCAAGATGTACGTATCAAGCGATTGAGACAAATTGTTACCTATTGGGTACATCTAGTTTTTGGTCACTCCTAATATAAATTACTTTCCATTATTTTCATGAATTTAAAATATACAGCGTCACTCATATTCAAGATTACTGCTTATAAACGAACTGGAAATATCTATAACTGTGATTAATTGTTGTTTGTTATACGAATCATATCAAAATTATTTGATTGCATGGGTGATGTTGATGTGAACAAAACTAAAAGAGAAGTACTGACATATTCAATTTAAATATTTTTTTGTCGGAATATTATGTGGAAATATATGCAACTGTATTCATTTTTTCGAGTACTTGAAAACGATAATATAAATCAAATTATATATTTTTCATTTAACGAGTATAGCATAGCGCATAACAAAGTAATACGTGTAAGGAAACAATTGCTATTGACTGAGATGTAGTGCGTGACCAATCTAAAATCACATATTTATATTTAAAAAAACGAACAGCATATTCAGAATTATTCACTAGATATAATGAAAGTGAAGCAGCAAAATGATGAGAAAAGAATTTGAGTAGATACATAAAACGGAAGAGAATGTTTATTGTTGTATTTTGGTAATACAATATAAGCGTGAAGAATTGATCCTTTATATTGTTATATTCGAACAAACAGGTTGTAAATGGATGTAGAATTTCAAAAATTGCCGTACCAAATATGTTAACTGGTTATTATTATGATGCATATATCATTAAAGAAAAAAGCGAGTATTTTCACACTTTTGTTTAATTTTACATCATGTCATCACTCAGTATTTTGCCTTACTAGAATTTATAACCAAATTATCCTGTCAGTCTTTTACAAAATGGTCGTCATATATGTACGATGATGGAAATTAATTTTTATCTCTTGTAATTTTCCAATCTACCTCCTCCAAACAATATTGATTTTACCTTCTCCCAAAAAATGTCTCGTTCAATCAAAGTTTACACAATTTATTCCTTCCAGTGTTGGTCTAAGGTTCATCTTCATTTAAGTCTGGTAAAAGTTTGTTCACATCAAAAAACTTTTAAGAAAATGAAATAAATGCACGTGTAACTATTTTTTTCCAAATCCAAAATGAGAAACAAGAAAAATTTTCTCTGATAACTTTCAATCCTGTTTATACAAAAGGATTGGAAGGAATATTTAACAGAGTCGGTTTTAAATTGGTTTATAAATCCAAAAATTCGTTAAGAAATTGTTGGGCAATCCTAATGATAAAATACCAAATTTGGAAAACAGTGTTATATATAAAATTAGCTGTGGTCATTGTGACGAAAAGTATATAGGGCAGACTAAGAGATTTGTTTTGTCTGGTTTGAAGAGCACAAAGTTATCACTTCATTAGGTTTTAGTTTACTTTTAAAGACGGTAATTTGGGTATCGAAACGCGCGTCAGACAGTCTAATTGTGAGTGTTTGTGTAGTGGTGGTATAAACTGTGTATTTAGTATAATATCACTTTTCACCTTCTGTTACAATAGAACTAACAGTACTACGTTGGAAATCTCGAAACTATATGAACAGAAATTTGAATCTTAATAAAAATACTCCATACTACGCTTAACAGTCTTTGCATACGAGAACTTCGACTACTTTCTCAAGAACATGAATTGTGAATTATTTCTCGTAAAGATTATCAATTCACTTTATATTTGTCGAAAAAAATGACTAGAAACGAATTTATAAATTTAGGAGTCGTCTTCATCTGCAACTTTCGATGTTATAACCCAAGTGGTAAACTTGAGGAATACACAACAATTACGTACAGCGTAGGTTGCGTAGAGCTGGTATTTAGCGAAGACAGCCCTTAACCGGCCAGGCGAAGATAGCCCTTAACCGGCTAGGTTGATGTTTACCGAGAGTGGGGTAAGACCTGATCTTTAGGCAGCGGAATGTGACAGAAACCGTATACCTCCAAGAGCCACCCCTTGCTGTTGACTGGAAACATTTGACTCAACAACTCAGTTAATACTTACAAACTACAGTAAACAGTGTGACTGACTAACAAGTAATAGTTAGAGCAATTATAATATTTGAATAATATACAGAGTGAATCATGAGGAATTCGGGAAGGAAATCATTCGTATTGAAGATTACGCCCTGTATATTTTTTATGGAGAAAGTAATTTTCAAACTACATAAATAATTAATGGAAACGACAAATGCTACAAAGTTGTAGCGGTTTTATTCAATTTTTATTGAACAATCAAATCTTATAGAACATAGAACAACCATTAGGCATTAATTGAACAACTGTAAATATTAATGAAAAATACCAAAACAAGTCCAAGTTAAATTTTGAATCCACTATTTGACCTATTACAGCGTGAAAATGCAGCCCCAGCTACGATTTTCTGTGAGAGGTATAAGTTTGGAAGTCTTCAATCCTCTTTTCAAAAATGTTTTAATTTTTATGTTTATTTCAACTGCAGGTAAAATGAAATTATAATTTTTACTAATATTATAAATGCGATGTTTGTCAAAAATCTCAAAATCTGACTTCCAATAATGAATATACAATCCAATTGACTACAGCTTCAGTTGTTTGGATTTTTTTTCATTTATTGTTATTTTTTTCTATCATTATATATGTGGTATAGAACTATTTCATGCGTTAGGATTGGTCGGTATTTAATGGTACCAGGTTTTGATATGGTCCTTCAATTTGATATCAAAATCATCCTTTGATTATTATTCTTTTTGAATAGAAAATGTCACTATCGTGATGCTTTCAAATGAAAAGATGAAACTATTTGAATATGCTGTTCCAGTGGAAAGTTTCAGTTCCATTATTTGGCCAACCAGAAGAACCTTTAGAAGCTTTATGGTTGAGTTTTATAGATGAGTTGAAGTAATTTTTAAGCAAAATAAGAAATTATAACTCTTCCTTTAAATCATATTGCTTCATTTCTAGTGTGATGATCTCTGATACTTATTTAATGGCGTTAATGCGAGAAAAGCCGCGAATAAAAGCTAGTACACAACAAAAACGCAGCTATCAATGAACTTAAATAATGTAAACTCACAATTTGAATTTGACGTGCTTCGAGATTTTCATAAATATGTATAGTAACCAAAATTTTGGCTCTTGCACACTCTATAATTGATTGAAATGAATAAGAAATAATTTAACGTTAATAAATTCTATAACGATAAAAGGTATATTACCAATTCAACTTATAAATGATCATGTAAATCGTTGCACATTTTTATTGTAAATCAGTCCAGAAGTAGATCGTGTAAGGTTGATGAAAGGGAGAACCATGGTTGACCATATGCGATCAAATTTAATTGAAATCATTCCCACACACAGTAACTGATTGAAACTAAATCCACTTTTTATGATTTCATCTATACAGTCGATAAGTCGTAAGTCACGAATCGATGTAAATTATCGATTACGAGATGTAACGAGACATGAGTGGCAAACATAAACTGAATTAGAATATTTATTATACAGTAGAAATAAATAATTTCACCAAGAAAATCTAAAAATTGTTTGGAAGTATGATTTTTCAGCAGTTGTTTCTATAGAATAATCCCCTGGAAATTATTCCACATTTTTCACCTGGAAATGATATTAATTGCGGTTTCTATGATACAAACAAAACAGGAAACGTATTAAGAGCAATATGTTTGTCGATGGACTGTTATTCTGATAGAATTATTTATTCAATTCAATATAATTATTACCTAAATCGTTTCACCTGTATCAGCTATTTTATATCCTAATTATCGTTCAACCCTGTGTCATCTAGGCTTTTAAAACCTTCACATAATTTAATTATCTCATTGTCAACTTTATAATCTTTACAAAAAGTTCTATCTATTTTTTTCTGCAATTGTATGGTTTTAATAATATTTTATCGTTCTCTTGTATTTTTGCTTTGATTTGCGTCTGGAATTGCCTTACGCTGAAACACCAAATTTCTCAGCCCTATCAAAGTTTCCAAGGAAAATATGGTGGTGCTTATAAATAAAAAATAATCCAGCTCCAGCTCTTGGATAATAGAGTATGTGAACTGGCGTGCATAGAAATCGACCCACTGTGAACTTTCGATTTTTACTATATTTTTTTAATTATCCAGTAAATCAACAAAAGAAATACCATATGAAATACAATTTAATATGGTTTAATGTGAATTTAAATGCGTAGAAATATGTCAACAAATAAAACGAAAATAAAAAACTGGTCAAATATTGAAAATATTGTGTTTGGAACAGACACTTGCATATTTTTCGTTTTTTATAATATCGATAATGCTTAAGTGTGTTAGTTTAATGCATTTTACACCACAAAAAGCCGCAAAAATTATTGCTTTAATCGAAAATGGACTTGATCAGGAAGCTGATACTAAACAATTGGATATGATCCGCGCAACGGAGTGTTCGGAGTTATGAGGAAACTGCATCCCTTCCATAGGCGACCTGGAATAGAAAGAATGCCGTTCAAGTGCAGCGGTGTGCCAGGAATGACTATTAAACAGTGGACAGTGAGACGAAGACTGCAGGAAAATGACGTATCCTGCGATTGTTTCCAAACTAACTCCAGGTTATCTGTAAGTACGCCTGCGTTTTGTACAGGATCTTCTGAATTTGACGTTGGAACAATAGGGATCTGTTCTGTTCTAAAATGAGACCAGAATATGCCTCCATAGTAGCGACTGAAAAAGGTAAGTGTACCGAAGACCAAGAGAGCAATTTGCAGATTGCTGCTTCGAAGAGAGGAGTTCTTATGGAGGTAGTTCTATATAGTTCTATAATTTCTATAGAAGCACGAACCGACCCTGTGTTCATTCGCAGTGGCGACCGTTTTCACGGAAGAAAAGGTTCAAAGGCTGTTAGATACATCAAGAAGATTCTAGCAATTTATTAAATACATTACTTCGATTACACTTCGATTATGTATGACCATACAAAACCGCACACCGCCAGAATCGTGCAAGATTACATTGCAGAAGTCGGTTTTCGGGTTATAGCTTGGACAGTATACAGTTTTGACCTAAATCCGATAAAACATTTTTGGGATGAGCTAAAAAGAAGAATTCGAGCTAGATTTCCTAACCCAAACTCGATCCCAGAGCTTATTGTTGAAGTAGAAAAAGAGTGATTAAACATCCCACAAAAAACGATAGCAAACTTGATTAGATATATGCCTAATCGTATGAGAGATGTCATTAGAGGTCATACCTATTATTAAGATTAGTATTAATAAGTTTTAAATGGTAAATAACCCTATTTATGCTAATAATAAAACAATTTTATTTGCTTAATGCACTGATTTCACTATGTTAAATAGAGGAAGTCACAATAAGTTTTCATAAATTCATACTCACATTGAAGCGTATTGAATTGTTATTCAAACAGCATTTTTTTTTTTTTGAAAGAGAGATATTGCAAAAAGCATAGAGAGAATATGATGATGCTGAATGAAGAAATTTGCGCAATGTTTTTGTTCCATAAAAATATAAATATAGGCTCGAAATATCAATAGCTGAAAATACTTGGTTAGGTTAGGAAAAATTATCTTTCATCCCCTTACGAGACGAAGGAATTTCTTAATATTTATCGAAGATCGTGATTGATAAATGACATGAATATAAAGTTATGTTAACGCTTTACAAAAAGTGTAAATAACTGATATTTTTTATCACCCATAAATGTTCAAGTGAATAAAGTCAAGACGATTGAAATAATGAATAATTGCCTTTTTATTTCTTCGCTTTCTTCATGAGTTCATTTATTAAACCAATGATTTTTCTTATCATTGTAGCTATCACGAATAAAAAAAAAATTTATCCCCTTGGCAAGACGTCAAAAATCCTCTAAAAGCCAATCGGGGCGTTCCCCTTTTTCGGAACTCCAGTTAATAAGAAATTTTTGTATTGTCAAGATATTATCAGAAACAAAAAATTGAAGCACGAAGAAAAGTTTGATCATTATCTCAAAAAGCTTGCTGAAAATTGATTAAAAAATAATACGATACTTTTTTATGTACATCCAATAAAAAAAAATTAATATCGAGACTCCCTCTATAATAATAGAAGGTATTATTCTATATCAATAATAATGAGAAGAAAAGGAGAAACAAAATCATCCTATTCAATGAATTCTTGATTCCAAATAAGTACATCAAACATCAATGTTAGTCTCTTTAATAAGTATTGGCAACCACCTATTTAATCAGTTCACAATGTCGCCGATTGAAGCAAGTCATTTCTTATTCTATACTGTAAAGCTTTCACTGAACTCCTAATATTTCTCATATTAACAAATCAACTCGTATCCGATCCCAAGTGTATAATCTTATCTGGTTCACTTGTCATCGTCTTGTTGTTATTACATCGACGGAAATCAGTCATAATTATTTTGTTTAACATTCATTTATTTATACCTTTCCAAAGTAACGAGTACTATTCACCAAGTGAAAAAACAATTAAAAGTAATATAGTAAATGTTCAAAATCATAATTACAAGTTTGAAAATGTTGAGTCTAATTAAAATATAATCAATCAAGTCCTGAATCCTGACGAACTAATTTATTGCAAATGGAAGAATCTGCATGAACTAGCTAAATTATGTAACTTACTTTTCAGCTAATTCATCATATTTGTGTCAGACGGTTTTCAATGGTCATTACTGAACTCAATTTTCAAGAAATCGTGTCTTGTCTGTTTCTATTTACGGATCCAAACTGTTAATTAATACGTAAAGAAGAAGAACCAGAGATCTTCAAATGATGCTTGGGTAGTAAGAATTCAGTTATTTTCAATGGAATTAATCATTTTTTTCAAAACCACTTTTGATGATATATCTCCAGATTTATAGATTTACTCTAATTAATAGATGAAAATTATATAAAATCATAGAAGCGAATGTCTTATCATCTGAAGAATAATTTTATAGATAACAAAAAGCACACAAATTGAACATTGTGAAAGAAATACTTGACACATTTGCGTTTAAGCAAGGATAGAAAAAGGAGGAAATAGAACAGAATATAGAAACCTGATGAACATCAAAGGACAAATAAAATACAAGAGAGAGGTGAGACAATGTTGAGAAATAATAAGCAACCATGAAAAGGGGTGAATCAAGAAAACAATAAATTTAGTATATTAATCAAATACCAAGCTAAATTTGAGATCTAGTGGTGAAGACATTTAACCTAAGAAGCGATAACAGACAAAATTGTCACGAAAGTGTTGATAACCGAAATTTGAAAAACGAATCAAAATTATCTAGCATATTTAACTGCTAGATAAAAATCTTCTGCTGGATCAAATAAGACTGATAAAATTAAGCAGCCCACAAAGTGATTCATACAATGTTCCATCATTATGGTTGATAATCCATCGCTTGTCATGATATGAGGTTTCATAATCAACGTGTATTTCCCTTAATCAACAGAAGGGAATAAGGAATGTGTAACTCACGAAGCAACATCTCTAAAGTTAATTTCAATTCTTGTTTCATTTGCTTTATGTTGATTGGCTATTAATTTTGTTTGGGAATTCTTTTTATCGTCAACTCTTTCTTTTTTTATTGATATTGAATATCATTTAATAATCATTGAACAAATTCATCCATAAAAGTTAATAAATTACCTGACTTATGATATTGGCAGAATTTATAATTTGAATATTAGAATTCCAATAATTTTTGACATTACCTCGTAATTGAATTGCACTAAAAGTTACAGAACCATTCACATAACTAGCCACCAACAGAATCGTAACAATTATTAATCAAGTATGTAGGTGGATGCAATACGTTCATTACAAAACATCGCATCTGCGTTAGATTGTATCTACAGATTACTGATTATTTTCCGAGAATAAGGTTTGTTCCTCTGCTATAGTTCCAAATAAGGGGACGCCTGTGCGAGATGCTGCATAATTTCCCACTGTAATAGCCGTTTCACAATTATTAGAGATCTTGACGGATGATGTGTTGTTAGAAGGTTAGGTTATGTTATTGTCTTCCTACCTGTTTATGATGCCTGCGTGTGTTGAGTCATTTTATAGGGAACTCTTTCATGACACTATCTTCGGTATTCACGAACTTGCCAATCATTATATTAGAAGATTTGAGAAATCAATGAAGACCTTCGGAACATTCTAAATTTCTTTTACATAATCGATTTCATCCTGTCGCTATCCAAGATTCACTTTTATAGGCTTGTGGGAGTGCATAATATATACAATGTAGTTAAAAAGTTATTTAGATTATTAGATGGAATTGAAATTAGTTCGTGAGGTTACAAATCAAAAAAATACTTCGATAATTTAATGGAGTTACATCAATATAAATAAGTGATGATTGAAATAGCAGTTAGCAGAAAACTAATTCAAAGATATTTGCTAATACTAAAGAAACTAGAGAAAGAAAGAAAACAACAATGAGTAACAAAATTATAGGTAATAGTAATAGATAATAATTAGTATATAAGTCGTATATAAGTCCATGGCAAAAATTAAACCAGTATGTAGGCAGAGTAGAAGGCACTTTCCAATAAATATGCCCCTAAATTATTGCGAACTGCGGGAAAGGATGTTATAGATTTGATTTCAATTAGCAAGTGATTGTGCATTTTTTCTATGTAAAATATTGAGTCCTTGACTAATTCAGAACGTGGAGTAGGTAGGTGAAGGTCGTGCATCGCGTTCCTAAGTGGATAGCCGTACAACGACCTTCCGAAGTTGGAAAAGCGTGCTTCCGAATTAGGCAAATGGATTCAAAGATAAATAAGAAAGGAAAAATCAAAATTTCAATATTTTAAAGAAGTCCCTGCAGTGTACCCTTCAGTTTAGTACAAGTAAATATCTAACAGCTCTATTTTGTAGTTTGAAGATGCGATGACGACGTCAACGGTGGTGTTATTTAATGAAAAAGGCAGCATTTTATATGATAAAACTTCAGTTTTGGAAACGTTGAGTCAAAAGAGATTAGAATCGCACCACTATTTAAGGGTAATTAGGTTACTAGATATGGTCATATGTGCTGTGAGATTAAGGTTGCTCCAAGAGAAACTAGTATCCAAGAGAAACTAGTATCGTCTGCAAATAGATATATTTTACCACTGACGTCTATGTAAGCGATGTCATTTATAAACAGAAGAAACAAAATAAGCCTTGGGGCACTCCACATTCTATTGGCTTGCAAGAAGACACGTTGTCTATTTCTATTGTTAAGGTATGATTTCAACCATGCGAGAACTGCTTCCCTCTAGCCGTAATACTGCCATTTGTTAATTAAAATATCATGATTAACACAATCGAAAGCCTTAGAAAAATCACAAAAAGTTGTTGCAGTGGAGTGATGGCTGTTAAGGTTATAGTAGACATTATTTAGCATCACTTGTTCATGTGTTACTTAAAAACCCAAATTCATGGGAGGTACGTACTTTATATTTAACCTGAAATGATAAGATCCTCTTTTTGACCAATCTTTCTATGATCTCGACTCGAAAACATTTTTAATGTTAGTCCATCAATTACAGATGAGTATTTATTTTTGATGTCACTAATTGTACTGCGAAGCTCCGCTAAAACTACGGGCATAAAGAAGAAATTGTGTAAGTTAGCATTGGCATAAGGGAGATATGAAAGCGGATCATGAGAAGGAATTTTTATTGTCTTATGATAAATTTTGCCAGACTAGTTGTTGTTTGATAACGGTGCTTGAGGTTTTGAAAACTTTTTTTCGAAAAGATACGTTATAATTTGCGAGAAGGATTTTACCGAAAATTTTGTTAAAACTGCTTCATTATCGGAAAGACCTGAATTAAAGACGTTGACACGATATAGTTTCTAGTACTAGAACTGGTCTTAGTTATTCTGGTGGGTGCCATTATATGCATGACCATACCAAAATATCAAAAATTGACTGAAGACATTCCTATCCAGTGTACACTCGGGAATAATCAATATTGAAATCGCCACATAGAATTAGTTAGTTTCTTGGAGATAAGAAGATAAGAACTCCAGTAGTGTCAGTAGTTTTGACAGAAAATGTACACGTCAGCGTTAGGTGTTCTGTAGATATCAATCAACGAGAAATAAAAGTTTGAGGAAGATAAAAGGCAGTGAAGGAAAAACAAACCCACTTCCTACACCTGAGAAAGTACAGGAAAAAGAAATGAAGACTAGACAGCAAGCCGTTATAAATCTTCTGTCTTAACTTTATATTCTCATTATTATGGTTGATGCATTTTATGTCGGTGAAAGAGGTGCAATAAGTTCTACTCTATGGTTCGCCAAAATTATTTTGTGTACTTCTCGATCCTTTCAAGTATAACGCAATAAAGCGACCAAAGGATTGCGTATCACTGGCCATTGGACAACCATGTAGATAATTCAAACTGAAAGTTTTCTCGTTCGAAACTTTGAGCTCAGCGCTATTTCTTCCATATTAGAAACCAATAATATTCAACAATTCTTCATTATTTATTGAGAAAACGACAGAAAATATCCGAAAATATCAGATCTCGATGCCAGAGGACAAATGAGCGTAACAATTTGTAGAGTTGAGCTATGTATATATGTATATATCCAATTCAATAAAAGAGAGGAACCTCAACAATTTTATTATATGAGTGAACTCAAAATATACTGAAGAACGCTTCAGTATGGATCTTTGGGCTTATATTTTTCCAAGTGTACTCAATATATATGGAATCAAGGCGCTTACTTTACTAATCTGTGTTAAGTTGTAATTGCCTAAAACTGGATGATTAGTTTCAAATTGTCATTAGTTATTAGTACAGCTGTGAAGGTATCTACTTATCGATTCATGGATAAAATATCATGTTCCGATATAATATTATGTTACTTTTGCTTGTAGTGAGATGGATATTTCTCCTAACAAGCTAAGAATAAATGCTCTCAATAAACACACCTCTAGAACTATTAGAGATGTAGCTACGGCAGTTGGAATAGTATAACAGAAAATTTGAAAAACATTTCACAATTCCTAATCATTATCTTTAAAAATAAAAATAAAATGTCAACAGATACGGAAAAAAACTCGAAAAAATAATAAAATTATATGAAAAAATAGCAAACCAAACTCAAATAAAGACAATCACGTATATTCGAAAGAATTTTTGTGTTGTAGTGAGAACCTCAACTGTTCGAATAAGTAAGTTGGAATTTCTGGTACCGTTGGTTATATTCATACTGAACACACTGTTTACACTACCACTTAAAATTAAACTGTCTCGACGCGCGTTTCAATAACCAAGTTATCATCTTCAGAGACTGAAGATAAACTAAGACCTAATGAGATGACTTACCTGTTTTATACTAATTTTTCCCACCAATAAAACTTTTTTGGCGAAAATTCATTCCAGTGAGAAAACAACCTCCTTTGCGGGAATTTATAGTTTATTAGTCAAGGAATAAATGTGAAGATTCTCGCGAAGGAAGTTTTCCCGCTGGAATTAATTTTCACGGGAGAAGCTTGATTAATGGGAAAATTTAGTATAAAATAGGTAAGAGAAATCATTAGGTCTTAATTTATCATCAGTCTCTGAAGACTATAACTTGTTTATCGAAACGCGGGTCAGACGGTGTAAATATGAGTGTGGGGGTAAATAGTGTGTTCAGTAACCAAAAGCTGGAAAACTAGAGTGTGATGATTTTCAGGTGAACCTTTTTTGACTCGATAATATCCAGCCTTCTGAATAGATGTTTGACAGACAGACATATTCAAACAACGTTTAACTGATATGGATTGCACTGCAAAAGAAATAATTACAGTACTATACAAGTGTGGTTTCATGAGGATGTAGTCAAGAATATTTTTCCTAAGCTAATGGACTCAAGTTCAAGATGAAATATCTTCTAGAAGTCATTTCTGTCAACTAGGGACATTCTTCATACTATTTTAGAGATTATATAATCTTGTATACGATGTAGTAAACGATGAATAGAAAAATTTTAAAATATTATTGTTCCAATATGTCCCAAATAATTCGAACATCAACTACTCTAAATTGACAAAATTATGATGAAAATGAGTTATTCAGATAATTACTTATAGCGTATAATCTATTGTGACGCAATTTTCATTCAATATTGTCCCCAACTGCTTTTTCAAGGCTAGATAATGAGATTAAAACCATATATGTTTCGTTTTTGAATACTTTTCTACACTTTCTCCAATTAATAAAAATATTGTTACAAATTCTCCTCATTCCAATATCCTATCATGAGAACTTTCTCGAATTCTGTCTCCGATATATGTTAAATGTGACAATTAATCGCAAGTTATAGATCTTTCCCACCCAACCTTATAAATCTCCCAGTTTCCGGACAATAATTGGCTGCCATATACTTGGTGTAAATACAATAAATTTAGCATGAAACTCTAGTAATGAAGGTGGCATTTAACCTATACAATATCGTGTTCCTACAGAAATTCGTGATCATAATCTCTAAAGCCGAATCGATACTCATTCCATCGATACACATTGATTCATATCGTACCAAAATCAGGATCGGTCTTAGTTATTCTCTTGATGAATATCCTCATTCAAAATATGGTAAGTGATGGATCTCATTATACCAATTGGATCTGGTTTATTGAATCACCGATAAAACAAATTTTCAAATTACTGAGCAAATGTTTAATTATAAAGCTTCTAATAACCATTAATTGTATGAATAATTTAAGAAAAAATAAGACGAAAAGCTTTTAATTGCAAAATACTTTATGAACCCGCTCTAGATCTTATTTATTTTCATATTATATAAATAATCGAATTATTTCAACACATAAAAGGAGAATAATTTGATAATTAGATTCTTATTAAAATTAAATAGGCATAATTCCGTCCCTGTCAGTAATCTCGGCCGGTCCTGATTAATGTAGCCGATCGCGGCTGATTTTCGACTATCGATAACCCGCGATCACAAGCGCCGCATTCTTGTGTGAACTCTTCATTACTTCTAAAATAATTGCCGGCATCACTCGGTTTGTTATTTTCTTCCTGCTTTTATTATACACATTTATCGCCAGGGACAATTGGTTCGGTGTGGAGATATACCCAACGATATCATCTATGAGCCATCGGAGAGTTGAAAGATATTTTCTTCCTTTAGTTTTAACCGTACCGACAAAAATTGCAATTTACCTATTGTATTTCGGACATCTATTAAAACTTCTAGCAAATAGGAATATTTTTTTATTGTTAAAATTATATTCAATAGTTTGGGGTGACTTTTGGACTACAATATAGTTTCCATTCCACTATTTTCTACATTTTGATCCTAATCAACGTAAAAAATACCAGCTTAACAGTTATTTATGCAACAAATGCAAAAAGTAAGTGTTTATTGCACGCGACGTGAATTTATCTAGCAAGGCCGAATAGACATTTGCACGAGTTGCATACAATATCTTTTCTACGTTCATGAAAAAAAAAATGTTTTGTTTAGGTGTAGAAAAATAAAAAGCGTAATTTAAGAACAAAATATTCAATAATTAATTAACTATCGGTTAACATCGAGAAAGTTAGGAAATAGTAATTAGGAATAATTAAACTTAAACATTATTTGTACCATTTATATTAAAAGAAAATGTACAATTTTTGAAATTTTCAATATTAATATTTCTTAGTGAATTATTTTATAATTTTACTTCTTGATTTTTGACTTCTCTAAATGTACTAGTACTTGGTATATGTACATTGTCATTTTCTTCAGCTTGAAATATTTGTTTTGTAACATTGAGTTTGCTTGCAAGTGATTGATGTACGTATCCTTCCGATACTCTCCACGATTACCATCTGTCGTGTCCTTTGAGCTTTAGTATATCTGCTCTAGTATCTGCAAGAAGTGTTGCGGATGATCTCCTGAAGCATTGACGTCTGTATAGCTCAGGATTATCGAAGTTTTGCAATTTCATACGGAATTTTAGTAAACGTGTTTACATCAATAGCTTGGACGGTGCCCTTTTCATTTCGATAATTGATAAAAAAACGTTTATGTGGAATATAACTGGGACGTAAATTCGTGTATATACGGTATATATCGATCAAAGCTAATCATTCTTCAATGTTATCGTCTTCTTACTTCTTACCTTGTTTTTTAACGTGGTACTTTCACAATTAATATTGTGATGTGTTCAATACTCAATTTTTGGAGCTCATGCCCCTGCGATGTTAAATATTACAGCGACCTACAACAAGTAATTTTAAATTGTTTTACAAAGGCTAAACAATTATTATTGACTTACTTTTTTCATCAAATACTGGAAATTTGGAGCTTCTATTGAATACTTTTGACTTTTTTGACGACTAAATCCTGAAGAATTCTGTTTCATAAATGCCATTACTTTTGTGATTTTCAATATTAATATCTTCTTTGGTAAGAAGGCAAGCTCTCACCATTCAGTACTCAGACCAAAGTGATGAGGGTTTAATATCGATAATTTTGAAAAATATCCAAGAAGCACATTTTCTGTAATATTTACAACTTTTTTATCGAAGCACCACACTTTAAAACCGTTATAACTAATTTAATTTAGTTTTCTTGATTTACTTGGTAATAAATTTAATGACGTTGTATTTGCTATTTCACTGACTTCTGGTGGGGTCCCAACAAATTCTTCTTCATCACTATCATTTATTTTTCTAATAATATTACTCATTCGTTTAATTGTCAAAATTTATTTTTTCACTGACATTTCTTGAACTCCAGAGTTCATATTAGTCGGAGTCGCGTATGTTTGAGGCATTCACGTTTGTGTTTATAAACTGTAATCATATGGTATTTTAGAAAAAAATGCATTTTTAGTAATTTCGTAATCCAGTATTATATTTTTCTTGATCAAAAACCTCTGTACTATAATGGCAAATGAATGCAATAAATATTTGTTGCACTAGTGCAATGAAGCTCCACTTTTTCCAGTAAATATAGTTCTGTTTATTGCATGAACGTAGAAAAATATATTCTATATACATTACTGGTCAAAAGTTTTTGCCCAGCCCCTAATTAATTAATATTCGAAATTTTGAAAATAATACGTTTTAACAAATTTATCTTCTCAAGCAAAGGTCAAAACGGTGTCTCACAAACCAAAAACAATAGTGTCCGTTATTTGTTTGCTTGAAATTTGCAAGTGCTGGCTGATTTATTTATTATTCCTCAAGTATGAATTATGTCTTCGGTGTCTATGATTGTAGTTTTATCCCATTCTTTTCATTCTCACAAATTCAGACTTGTGAGTTTCAAAATGGGTAAATCTAAGGACTTATAGGTTGAAGCCAATGCAATCTTCGTAGTCTAAGCAAAAGTAACAGTACCATTGTCACCCAATTAAGAATATCGCGACGTACCGTGGACTACAACGTGAAAAAGTATGCATCCACCAGGAGCTTTGACGATAGAAAATGGGCGGCCTAGAAAAACCAGAATCACTGAAGACAGACGTATAGTATTGATCAGTAAATGAATCCAATGGTCTGCCTTTAAGTACCTTCACAGTGAAAAAGGTACTGAGAAAAGCCTACCACCTCAAAGAAATCGAAATAAAATAAAAAGGTTGCAGTGGGTTGAAGAACATAAAAACTAAACTTTTGAGGTTTTTGGGTCTAAGAAAAAAGTATTTGTTCGCAGGTCAAAGGAAAAATGGATGTTAGATCCATGTGTAATTCCGACTGTGAAGCACTATCAATTATGTGTTGTTACACAAACTTATCGAAGATGATCTGCACAAATAATTTCGACATGAGATGGAATCTAGGTTCTAGAAATTGTAACGTCAAGGGTTAAGATAGTGGAATGTTTTTCTCATTTATTTATATGGTTTCTACTCGTGGGGTGAGTTAAAAAACACTGTCTCTTACGTTCTTAATTTATTTAAACACTATACACTACACCTAACTAATTTATAAAATTCACTTATCACTATCACTTGAATAACTCAAACAGTTTATTTGAATTCTTCGATTACTTCCTATTTCGGTCTGTTCACTACGACTATTTATTATATACTGAACTGCACTGCGCTACAGAAATTCCTTATATATATATATATATATATATATATATATATATATATATATATATATATATATCCCAAAATAATTCTAAAAGTTCTAGAAAATAAAGAAACAACACAAATAAAGAAATATACCTTCCTAGAAATTGTTCAAAAGGAACAATGGCGATGGAAAAGATTTCAATTGACTGAGTCAAAGGAAAAAAATCAGTACATAAAGCAATCTACCTCAGATATATATTTACAAGCCTCATAAATGCTCTATTGTCAGGAAGTGAAGAGAATCGAAATAAAACTATGAGTTCATGGAGTTATTTCAGACACCACAAACTAGAAGCATGAATATAAAGGATTGTTTTTTAGAATTTCTGCAAATTCTTTTTTCAAACGTTTGTTAGTGAATTCGGGTCTATTATTAATAAATTCCTAAATGAAAGTAATTCCTCTAGAAAAACCAGATCTCAAGCCCTGAGAAAACCTGAGAATGTTTATTTCCTTTTTGTCAGTAGTCGGCACAAATAAATTTAATTCACAGTATTATTATTATTATTTCTACAAAATATCACCTAAAATAGAATAGTCGATAATTGCCGTTTTTCAAATAGTGTCAATCAGTTTATTCCAATCTATACATTGCTACTGATAAAATTGAATAGTGTAATAAAAAGAGCATCCGCTAGGAAATGTCGGTTAAATAGTGAATCAGAGGAAACAGATCAAGGTCGAACTTATGAGATACAATAAAATTATGGCAAGAAATTGTCTATTGTTTTCATTGAATCATTTTGTCACGGCTCTTGAATTTCGTTACATAATAACTAACAATCCATTCGAATCCAGGTTGAGAACGGACAAGTACGATTTTTAAATAACATTGATTATGAATCTTTGATAAAATAAGCGATATTATTCATATAAATATAGAGATCAGAATAATAATCAACAATCCTAAAATGTTATGATAAAATTATGAAAAACTCTACATCTAGTTTCTCATAATATCAACAGATACAAATATTTTTTGTGTTTGAATTGTCCAGGTATTTGGCCTTCTTTATTTATATAAATCATCATCATCATATGAACCTCATTCTCATGATTATTCACGTAGCGGCCTTCCTCACATGTTTATGTATTGGGTCTCCATTTGAGCACATTGATGTTTATCGTTAATTAGTCGAGCCCAAGATGTTTCTGCTAGTTGTTCCTGCCATCTTCTTTACGTCTTGTTTCCATTTTAGGTTAGGTCTTCTCCGGGGTCTTTTTATGTCTCGTGGGTACCATTTTGTAATTTTTAAGGTCCATCTATTATAAATCCTTGCCAAGGGTCCTGCCCATTGCCATTTGAGGGATTTGATTATGTGAATGATGTTAATTACTCGAGTCTTTTTCTGTATCCATTCTATTTCCTCAACATCTCTATTTGTTATACCTAGAATGTTTCTTTCTACTCATCTTTGTGCAACCTGGAATTTCTTGGTAATTGCGATTTTGAGTGTACGAGTCCCGCCTCCGTATGTTATGACTTCGCTTAATTTCTAGTAATAGCTAGCTATGAAATAGTAATATTTATTAGGATGTCCTGTCTATCTACCAGCTCATTGTACGTTACATTGGTTTTAGCTAGGTTTAGTCTCACTCACTTGCTAGCTGTGTTGAATTCATTTATTTGTTCTTGTAGATCTTTGTTGCCACTTTCCAATTTACGGAATATTTCTTCCAAAGTTAATGTGGGCTTTGGAGACATTGAGGAAGGAATGGCTTCCCTTTCTGCTGGTGGGGAATTCAGGACTTCCATTATATATCATTACTCTCGTTTTACCTTCCTCGTAAATGCTGGTGAGAGTTTCTATATATGATTTGCCGAACCCTTGATTTGTCAGGGCTTCTATAATTGCTTTGGCAAATATCGACTCGAAGGCCTTCTCGAAATCGATTGAAACCATGGCTAGTGTTACTTCGTATTTTTTTGTTCGACTTATAACTTCTCTCAGCGTATGTATGTGATCGGTAGTACTGAAACCAAAATATGTCTACTATGGGGGGTTTAAAATTGAGCGTTTGCTTTCTACAGATTCATAAGTGATCGATTCAAACAAAGAAGTTATTTTCGTGCTCAATCACGTTGGCAGAGTTGCGAAAATATAACTTAAGTGACTACCCAAAGCTGGGGGATGGAATTTATGTGGTACGATTTTTTTTCAAGGTACCTAGGTTAATGTTGTAAGGAGCTTTTTGAATTTTAACTATATATTATAGTCGGGATATACTTTCAGATATTAGGCAAAATTTGCAGATAGATAACATCTAGTCATCAAGTATGATAAAAAAATTTTTGTTGGAAGAATGTACAAAATATCCATTTGTAGGTATCTGCTACCTGTTAAATAAATGCAAATAAATTGTACTGTTTGAGGACAAAATGCTTGATTTATCTAAAATTAAACATCTCTCTATCCAAGATTTTCCGATATTTAAGTGCTACGAGATTGCAAAAATGTCAGCCAGAATGTATTATATCAACAATAAAATACGTTAGCATAATGATTGGGGCTATATTACTGATTTTAACCCTCTGATCGGAACATTCGTCATTTGGACTGATATGTTTTACTTTAATTACTGCTCATGGCGCTAGTGTCGAAACCAGTGAGATGGCCTTCTGTGACAGCTTCAGTTGGTTCACTACGTCCACGCATGTAGATTCGTTAGGGTGCTGCCACTCGTCATTCAGCAGTGAGTAATTTTTCTTTGAAGCCTAATGCGTCATTATGACCGATATTCCATCTAGAGCATAATTCAGATGCAGGTCATAATGACGGATGTTCTGTCTGCACCATGATTTTGTTAGCAAATGTTTTTTTAGGTACAACGTTTTATTATTTTACAGCTGCTTGTATACTCAACGTTTCACAACGCAGAAGGAATATAGTAGGCATGGCGTTGTCTTTGGGTCATCAAGACGAAGAGACTGACTCTGAAATAGATTCAGATAATTCATGCGTTCCTGAAAATACGGATATCAATCCACGTATGGAGTATGAAGCATTAGAACAAGAAGCTCATTCAGAGCTTGAATATGATGAAATTTTTTTGGAAGGATCTCATCTCAATGTTTCTAGTTCTAATGTACAGCTTTCGCATACTGAACACACCTCAGTTCCATCAACTTTCTAAGATGTGAATGATCCATCAGTCGATGAAGAGACTCTTTCTCGGCAGCTAGGACGTCTTTCTATGATTCGACGTCGAATCTTAGAAAGTGACGAAGAAACTGAAGAACATAGGTATGAACATCCTCAACTCTTACTCACTAGTTACTTCGGTAAAAAATTGTTTCTTCTGGCGATCCTAGATTGTGGGACAAGGCACACAAACTGCAAACATAATGGGATAAAAGTACAGCTGAAAAACGTGATTGGTCCTGCGCTAGCTTTAGGTACAAATCCTATTCCAGTACAAATGTGGCGTTTGCACTTTATACAAGAAATGGTCGATAAAATCGTAACTCTTACCAACACAAAACTAGAGCAAATGTCTGTTATAAAGAAACAACCTGAGACGAATAGATGCTCTTTTTGAAGTAATGATTTTTTGTTCCATTTTCAAATCATCACGCGAATCACTGACTTTCTCATTTTCAACCACAATTTCTGAGCGCCAAATATTTCGAGCCATAATGACTGAAAAAAAGGATCAGTACTTTTCAGAGCTTACAGGTTCGATGACAGTATTACCAGAGCATAAAGAGAAAAAACAGATAAAGTGGCAGACATTTTAGAACTCTTGACTGTCCATCAATTTATTGGTCAGGAGCCCATATGACGATTGATGATACTCCAGTACCGTTCAGGGACCAAGTACGGTTTCTCCTTTATGATCCCAAGAAACCAGCTACCTATCCAGGCCGTGATTCATCTGGCCAATTGCCTGTATCATTCCAACAGAAACATTACCTGTTACAATTTGTTCACGTCCCTGGAGTTGCTAAATGAATTGTCGAAAAATGATTTGACTGTGGTTCGCAGAAAAATAAACCATATATTCCTCCAGAATGTCAACACAGAAAAGAAAGAGAAGTATCTTCTAGTCAGTTTTGTTTGACTGTCGTATCGTTCGGTTGTATGTGTGTGTTTTGATATTTTTCATTTTTGTTATTGTTAACTAGAAGCGTGTTCTTATTAAGTATTAACAGTGATCTTGATCTGGATATGGTCGGGTACAAATGTACTAATTAAAAAATTAATATAATGCATCGGCGAATGTCGACGCATGGACTTGACAAAGCTACTCCTAGTACAAAAATTTTACTTTCCCAGAAGTTCAACAACCTGCTTTTTTTGTATAATCTGCTATTCTCCTGATTTGAGATACCTCAAGTCTCTAATTTAATCGGTCGTATAAATCAGTTAACCAATAGCGTAGTCTTTATAGTTTCACCAAGGACCTCTCGCTGCTCTTCTATGTTCTTAGTTCTTCCAAGCCGTTGTACTCTTATCATCGATGCATCATACAAAATTCGCAGATATCAGGGCATATACACCAGAAATAATAGGTTTCTATAATGCCACAAAGGGTGGCGTTGATTGCATAGATATGAAGTGCACAATTATAGTGCAAACCGCAAAACAAGGAGAGGTCCACTAGCAATGTTTTATAGCTTGATTACTATGGCAAGTTCAAATGCGCATATTTCACATATACTATTCAAAGTCAACAATGTTATGAGGAGATTTGACTTCGTCGCAAACGGATTGATTCATAATTTCGTTCAGCAGAGATTGCTAATACATAATTTGCCCCAAGACTTGAGGATGATTATCTCAGGAGCAGATGAAGAGGCTGAATTGAAAGAGAAATCAGTAAGACGTTTGCGGAAAAATAATGACAGTGGTGCTCCAAACCCAGATCAAGAAACATCTTCCATCACACCTCGACCAGATAAACTTTAACGCAGAGTAAGTTGCCGATTTTACCCTTACCAAAAGAATAGGAAGGCAGGATTTAAATGCATAAAGTATGACCAACCTGCATGTGCTGAATGTAAAAGAAAATTTTGCTAGAATTGTGTATGAAGGTACAAAAAACAAAAACTTTCATTGAGATCCATTTCGTTTTTACATTTTTTTGATTGAGGAACAGGGTTCATACTCTTTTTATTTTTTTATTTATTATTTTATTGGTTTACTCTTATCAAACGAAATGTAAGACTGTAACTACTAGTCACGTAACTAGAAAGATACCTACTCTGTAAGAAAGGTTCTTTTTTTTAGGTGATTTGTTCATGTGACAATAATATTTATTGTTCAAGTTTTATAGGAGATAATTTGAAATATAAATTCATTTTGACGCTCTAGTTTTGTTCTAGATTAATACTTCAAAGAGTTGCTGAAGAGGAATCATTGATTCATAAAGATTAAATGTCCCTGCAAAAGAACACAACTGATAATAAACCGTCTTTTGAGACATAGCGGTCATTATGACTGATGTAAAGGGTACAGAATGATGTCCTGGTCAGAGGGTTAAAGCTTAACGTTAATGAATACTTTGCGAAGAACTTGCATAAATGTACTATTGGGAGTCTTTTGCGATCATTAATAAAATTCATACACTTGGAAATAAATAGAACTGGATTATACATGATTTTAGTACAATACATCTAATGTCGTTTATTGATTTTCTTTTTAATAGAATATTAACATTACTTACTTCTTGTGTGGTACAAGGATAATTATATCAGAAAATTTGTGAATGGTATTCGAGGACATTGTAGTTTGAGTTGAATTAATTGGTAAACCACAATTTTCGTACTGTTTGCAAAGATTTTGTCGTGCTTACTGCCAAATCTATTCTTTTGAATACAACTAGCTCATTATTTCAAAAGAATCTTCATAAATACCAACACCTAAATAAACCTCATATATTCACAAGTATTTGATTTGAATTTTAAAAATTCTGATTGTGTCACAATATTAATCTTTAAAAGATTACGAACAACATTTTAACATAAACTGTCTCACGGTCTTTTAAGTTGATCGAGAATCAAGTTTAAGTAGCAAGTTAATGTGATCTGATTATAAAATTTGAATATATGGACGAGATAACATTATGACTAGAATACAATAGGAAAGGTGCGGTTCATATTTCGGAGGTTTTATCATTAGTATTATTAACACGAATTCTATTTGAAAAAAGCGTCCTTAGCTATTACTATTGATGTTATCTAAATAGCTACTGAATTTTGTAAAATCATTAAGACCGTATTAACGAGAATGGATATATGTCGAAAGATAATCTTACTACATAGTTCAATACAATGCATTCTTAATATAATAATTCACCGTTAGAAAGGCGGATGATTTCTTTATTTTTGTCTACCAGTATCTATTTCCAACTATACGTAGTGCGGTTCATGATTTCTTAACCTAACATAGGAAAGAAAATAATAAATAAATAAAAATCATCAATATATCCATTTCGACATATTTTTAAAAAGTCTTACCAAAGCATCTATGTCATTATAAATATATGCAACTTTAGAGTCAACATGTTCCTATACCGTCTTTCTAATTTCATTGTCGCTTTTAAATTAACTTTCAGTTTTGCGAACGAAAAATAGTTAGACAAGGATCACGGCTATATGGTGGCTGCTTAATCTCTGTGCAGCAACATATGTGTACAGTAGCCTTGGAAAGCGAAGAATTGCATGAAGCAAGCGCTCATTTCGCCTTTCTTAATAATTTCTTGACGCAACTGCTTTAGTGAGACCATAGTTTTATCATCCTTTACAAGTAATTGGCTTACATTTCCCTGTTCCCTGCGGCAAATCTCTAAAAATCGCTCACAACATTCTAATCGACGCTGGCTTTGCACTGCACTGGAAATTCATGCATTATTGTTTTTTAGAGTAGTCACCTCCTGCACGTTCTTCATGATTTCCGTACCCAGAGAAACAACTCAGATTAATTTTTAATAGTTGAAAATGATTCACATAAGTCACACTCAATTTGAGACATTTTGCCAAACAATTTGACTGTGTGGCCGCTCGAACTCTACAATCATAAAATGAATCGAAGCGACAAGCTGAAACTTTATGTAAAGCTTGTCACAGACGCTTAGAGAAAAATTTTAGGTAACGCATTCTTTTTACTAAATGAGGCCAAGAACTCAAGGACCGTATTACGAACATTGGTTAATAAGAATAGGTGCTTTGCGTAGAAGCATTTCGAGCGTTTGACATGTATGCATATAAGTGGTACTTTGCGGTCGAAAGTATTCAATATTTTTCGAGCTTAGCGGAGAATTTTCCTAATTGTTTGGGAAAATTCATACATTTTCTCATTATATTTATTTCCATCTATTCAAATCTCATTTGTTGAAGATTTTATAGCTGTTTTAGATATTAACTAACACATTTTCATGTGTCCTTTTTATCTCTGAATCATTGACGTATAATTTTAATTCTTCATTACTGTTCCTTGGGTGAGAATCTCATAACAAGAATCACCCATCTCATTTAATATAAATTATACAATTTCAACACATTATTAGAAACACAAATTTTGTCGATTAGTATGTTATCACAATTGATTTCAAACCGGTTTCTCAAAATTGGTTAATATTTCTCGGGCTAACAAAAGAACTTCCCAAATGGTTGGAAAGAAATAATCATTCTCATTACACTCATTTTTATCTATTTAAACCTGATTTGTTGAAAATTTAACACAAAACTGTTCTGTTTTTTAATTCATTACTGTCCCTAGAGTGAGACTGTTAGAACAAGAATCACTCATATTATTTGGTATGAACTATACAATGTCTTCAACACATTATTAGAAACACCCATTTTGTCGATTGGTATGTGATTACTTCACACCGATTTCTCGTTGAGTCCAATGTTGCCAAAATTATTCAATATTTCTCGAGCTTACCAGAGAATTTTCGTATTTGCTGGAAAAAATTCATACATTTAACGTTACACTTATTTTTGTCTATTCAAATCTGATTTGTTGCAAATTTGACACAAAACTGTTCCTATAGATGGATCACAATTAACATATTTTCATGTGTGATTTTTTCTCTGAATCATTCAAACTTAATTTCAATTGAGGTTGTTATAAGAAGAAGCACCCGTCTTATTTTGTACAAACTATACAATTTCTTCAACATATTATTAGAAACACCAATTTTGTCGATTAGTATGTAATCACAAGTGACTTCACACCGATTTCTCATTGCGTTTACTGTTGGCTTCAAAACTGATTGTATACTCTCCTAAAAAGGAATAATTCATATTTTTCATACATCATGTGAATCCTACAACAATATCGATTGAGATGAATATAAGTGAGTGTTAATGTATGAATATTTGGCCATTTTCTCTAATTTAGTTCCGTTAGATTATTCTACAGAGAGTTTTATGTATGGAATGCCACAATTATCTCGCAAACATCTTGTACGATTTTCATGAATTTTTTTGCGCAAAGAAATCTAAATATGCCGGACCATTTAAGTTACCCTCAATGAAAAAGGGATCAATCATTTTGTCACCTAGTATTCCAGCCTATACATTAAGTTTTTCGGGATATTGGGCGTGGGTTTCACGCATTCATCGAGGATTGTTACGTGAATAGGATCTACAATTATGCCGTTCTACGCTTCCATCAATACAAAAAGTGACTTCATCGTAAAACATAATATTACTCATCTGATAACTCTTGAACCAACTCTGTATGGATGAAATTTATTAAACGTAAAAGTTTCATTACGTTTGCGAAATATCAAGTTCCCTGGATATTTGTCTGGTACTCAAACGTGGATTGTCTTCTAGTGGGACACTAATATGTAAAGATTTGTTTCCAGTTGATGCAGTTTTTCTGCGCTCAGATAAATCTTTTACTGTACCTGTTTCGTTAAACTTTTTTACTCATTTACTTACAGTAGATCATGTTATTAGATTTCGGTTAGGATATAAATTATTAAAGATATTACACGTTTCTTGTTGACTTCTACGCCTATCACCATATCCTAATATTATAAAAATATCGATTCGTTCATTTTCAGATAAACGATCAATTGTGACTTTCAATATTTCATTAATAATTATTATTGAAACTTCAAATTTGTTATTGCAGAAGTCATAAATGTATTACTTTAACTTCGGCGAAGATAACGTAAATGTAATATGATAAGTATTTCTTGAGGATTTCCAAAAACGAAAAATATACAGGGCGTTCTATTCGAAATAACAAATTTCATTATTGTTGTGGTGAAAAGAAAGATGTGACAACCATGTAAATACCACCATAATACCGGCCTTGTATACGAAAATTTACGAAAATCGTACAAGACGTTTTCGAGATAAATGAGGCGTTTCATACATAAAACTCGCTCTGTAGCGTTAACTATTATAAACTATCTATCCATTTGCTTCTGGGTGTGAATTTTCGATATATTATTTCTTTTATATTATCAGCAGTACTGATCTTCACAAAACCAGTAAGTAAATGCCTCGAAACCGTCTGAATATGTGCATATTTAGTGGTTCAGAATCACGCGACAGTTTCCTGTCTCATAAGTTTGACCAGCGTGTAGCATAGATTTGAAATCGTTATAAAATTCTCATTTGTATTCATCCCTTTTATACTAAAGATGCAACTATCGTGAAAATAATCTCGCAACACTTCCTTATTGTAACCAATGTAAAACACTTTGAAGAATATACAATGGGAATATTTTAATTATTGAAACCATAATTACTTGATACCAACAGCTCGGAAATGGAATCGAAAGTTTTAGATGGATGAATTTCCCTTGGTTTTTCTCAATCAAAATTTCGGAAAAAAAATAAAATGTGTATCTTTTTCACAAATAATACACTTGTTCCAGTATCATTGAATTGCAATTTTACTACTAACTATTTTGTATCGATTAAAGTATACATTTTCATTCAAAAAAATGTTTAATAAAAAAAACAGTAACAAATAGCAAGTACTACACATTTCCCTTACATTTTTTGTATGAAGAAATCGGGGCAAGAGCAGAATTTCACACATTTTACTTTATACTACTCTTTACAGCACTAAAATAAATAGCTTTGAAGTTAGGCGATTCTTAATTATTAGAAAAAGTCAGAAGTTTAATATAAAATATAAATTAAATCATAAAAAAGATTTATATGCGTATTTTAAAGCTTATATTAATCGTCTCCACATTAGTATTGTTTGTTTCTTGATCTCTTTTTACATATATCACACACCCACCTCTTACACGTTATGCATTGATTCAAATCGTTATTTTCAGTACAGTAGAATCTCAATTATCCGATCTAAACCTGCCTCACCAGGGTCGGATAAGTGAAAAGTTCAGATAACACGGAAAATGATAAAAAAGAGGTTGAAAATTAGTTAATTTTATTCAAACATCTAAAACATTCAAATACAGAATTGGATTAAACCAACTCAAACATCTTACAAAAAAGTAATAACATATATCTTACAATATGTAGATACTCACTTACTGTACCGTGAACCGTGAACCATGAAACCAAACTTAGGCTTTGGTGAAAAAGTTTCTCCAGCTGATTTGCATACTTTAACGCTATTTCTAGAGTTTTGTGTCCACTGTGTGAAACTTTCTGTGCACTGTCGTCTAACACCACATCGTCTTCTTCTCCTCTTCCGTTTACTACTGTATAATACTGGAAATTGCATTTGAAGATACAGCTTAAACTGTCATTAGTTTCTTCAAAAATGATTCGTTTTTTTTTTGAAATTATACCTTTCCTTTGTTATCAGTTCCTTCCAATATCTTCCTAGCCATTACATCTTCTGCCGTTTCTACTTCTGCTCCACATCCAACTTTCTTTTTTTGTATAGAAGTCTTGAGGCTTTGCTTTTAATAGAACTAAGTGGATCTTCAAAAGTAATCTTTATTTTGGTGGTATAACTTTAGAAAAGTCTTCGACAAAAAGTTCTCTGTTTCCGGAAGATTCTGCTACTGTACTTTCCAGAGCAATGTCTCGTACATGTAAAGTGGAGTCAAGTAGAATAGGAAGGTGTAAAACAGCATCAAAGTTGTTGGGTCTTCGACTATTTCTGGATTATTTATTTTCGTTTGTTTTCCTACGGTTTCATACCACTATTTTAGTATGAAATTGTGTAAATTGTGGGTCTTAAAAAACGATTTTTATTGCCTCTTTATTTGAATCATGCTAAATTTCTCAAATCTTTAAGGAGAAATATTTTTTAAGAAGCTGTGTTTCCTTTGCCATTTGACTAATCTCTCATCCTAGGAACTTTTAAATGGCTTAAAAACACTAATGTCTAAACGCTGCAAGACATGGTTAACATGTGGGGGTAATTTAAGCATCGTCACATTATTTCGAGGTACCATCAAATTGATAGTACGATGATCATCATATTTTGTATTATACGAATGATCAGTGCCTATTTTCTTCAAGAATATCTTTTCACAATAATTCTCAAAAACCTTTGCTTCCATCCAGCTATTAATAGTTGCAGCGTAAGTGATTCTATGATGGCCGGTGTTCTCTGGTACGTGTCATGGGTTCCACATATTTTTTCCTTCAAATATTATCAATGGAATTTTATCACGTGAAACAGATGCCGCAATTAAAAATGTATTTTCTCGTCCTGAATTACTCACTCTCACGTGCATGGCAAATTTTTACCACCAACTATTTTGGTTTTTGATGGAACAGTCCAGATACTAGTCTCGTTCAAGTTCCATATAGTTTCAAGTTCATTTTGTAGTCCTAGCTCTGTTATAGTTTTTCCCAACGGTGCGTAATCTCCATGAATAGTAAATGGATCACAACTTTTTTTACGGAATAGTTGAAAACTTTCTAAAACAAATAGTGTCTTATACATAACTCTAAGTACCAATCTTCATCAGGAATAGTCTTTGACAGAAGTTTGTGTATTAGTACCTTCCACGAATTATACAAACAATTTTAGAACCTTTTTTCTAGGTAATCCAAATCTATAATTCTCCTAACTCAATTTTGACAAGGTTTTTCAGTCAGTTGATTTGGCACTATTTCTGCCAAACGATTTTGATTTCATTTCACGTCTTTCTTATATATGATTTATATTTTGGTATTTAACAGTACATCATATATTTTGTAAGCAGTTTCATTTTAATCTCTTGTATGACTTCCTTCAACGTTTCTTAAGGATAACTACCTTTAATTGTTTTCCATTTATAAGTAAAAACCAGATTACCCTATAACAAAATGAAGAGAAATTAATCATTTTAAATGAAATAATCAGTACCTAGCCTTTTTTGAAAAATATATTGGAACAAGCAAACTGCAGGACACTTATCCCACATGATAGTCTGGACTTGTTCCATGGAAGAATATGTATAAGACGTGAGATAGAAACACTGCTTTTACTAATAAATTCAAAAATATAATTTTATTTATTTAGCAAAAATCAAAACCTCAAAATTTATTGTAGCCAAAAAGTTGTTATTTCAGCAGATTGAATAATTAGCGGAAAACGCACGCGATATTGTCGACATCTATGTGAAATGGTTAACACTGATATGGAGTAGATAACCAAGTATTTGCCATTTTCGAAAATAACTGTGAAAATCCGACATAATTTATATCAAAGTGGAATAATGTAATTTCAAATTTCATTACGTCAAACGTTCCACAAACACAATTTACAGGACAAATTTACTAGCTTGCTCTTCTAATCCACTTTGTTTTATCTCCAGACATCGATGGTAAAAGTATTGACCAGCGACGTTCAATTGCTGGAAAGTCTTTCAGTATTCATTTATTTGTCATAAGAACTGGGCGGCAAGTCAAAAATGAGGAATAATTAGGCGTCAAATGTTTATAAAAATAAGCGAAATAGATGTTCAAGGTGTCCAGTACCTAATGAGAGATTTTTTCCCAACTTCATGGAATTTACAGTCTGTTTAATATATTAAAACAAGTTGATATTATGACTTGACAAAATTTTATCTGTAGGAAATATGTTCATTGAATTATCTCCTCTCCTAAGCTATATTCTTCTGTTTTGACTACAAGGATTAATACTTAATAGGCCTCGCACTTCACCTATCACGTTAAGTAACTCACTCGCGAGCACATTAAGATACATTAAGATGGGGTTTAATCCTATCTCTTTATATCTCAATACAGCGTGGGACTGTGTAGGTATCTTTCATGAGGCGTTAACTAGAAGTCTCAGAACCTTATTTTTGAGACTTTGTATGATTTCTAGATTTGACTGAGAAGCAGATCCCCATAGCTGGATTCTCTATGTCCAAATGGGCTTTTTAATGGTTTTATTTACTATAATTTTAATTTGTGATGACAGTTGCGATTTTCTACCAATGACTCAGTAAACCTCTTGAAATCTTTAGCCCCAGTTGTTTTCTTTTATTGAATTTATGTTTTCCACGTTAGTCTCTTAGCTAGATATTATACGCTCTATACTGTGTGAGCTAGCAGTTATTTAGTGTAACTGGAGGGCACTGGTCTCTTTTCAGAGTAAATGTAATATGTTGAGATTTTAAATCGTTGGCATATCTTCAGCCATGTTTTTATTTTGTTTTTTAGATTTCGGCCTGCTGATTCTTGGTTGTGGTAAGACGCTAGTATTGCTGTGTCGTTTGCGAAGGTGAAAACTGCAGTTTGCATTGTCTTTGGAAAGAATGAGAGATCGTAGAAATTTACACCTAGTTGATGATCACGGGCTCCTCTTTCTAGTTTGAATTATTAACTTTGTTAGTTACTTAGCCATAAATGGCAAATATGAAGAGTTTAATTAGAGATACTTATTACAGAATATATGGTTGAATATTTTGTGCCAAAAAGATTGGAACATACGTCATCACTTTCTCGGTTATTTAGGCTTAAAGTGATCTATCGCTAGCAATTTTTAAAATTCGCATTTCTTCATTTTTCAAATTCTCTTAATAACTTTCATATTTGTGAATATCCTCGAAGTAATTCTGATAAGCACTTACAAATCTGCAGTCTCAAATAACATTCTTTTCTTGGCAGTATCTGATTTCATTCTAGGAGTGTGCATAACCATTGTCGGCACTATTGTTGCCTTAGAAAGTCTTTCGTTCTTTTTGTATGTGTTTGTTACCCCAAATCCAATTATTAAAGCATGTTGGTTTTCTGGTAGATTTGTTAGGCTTCTTTTAGACACAAATTTTATTTTTTAGGCCTCTTTCGTTTTAAGCAATTATATTTGTCAAAAATTATCTAATCTTGGTAAGGAAGTTTTAATGGACCAGCGTTTAGTGCGGATTTGTCATTATTTCACTATTGTGCGGATATGTCACTATTTCGGAAAATTATTTTCACATTACCCTATATTTTTATTTATTATCTATAGTACGATATAGAAGCAAATAGTCATTAGAAATTATTACGTATGAAACTATCTATAGAAACAAAAACGCATACAACATTTGATAGAATTTTAAAAGTTATGTGTCACCTCATCACCTCATGTCATCGCGTCACTGGGCCCCCCGTAAGGGAACTTGAGGTATACATTCATCATCGGTTAATTTTGCTCTCTGCACGAGCTCAGATAAGAATATGCTAATACCAGAAAGTTACACTGATTACGCTTCATATAAATAACTTTCTAAGATGAGTCTGTGTTTATTTAAGGAATTATTATGATAAATTCCCATGAGATTCCAACATCAACCAAGAATTATTGTCTCTGACACTAACCCGTTTCTATTCAACAGGTTGAATATTTTAGTAGATAATAGAAGCGGAATTATTGGTAAGATTTATTACAGCATCTCTATATATATATATTTTCAGTATTTATTTAACAGAATTAAGTCATAGTATCATGATATTTCTTATTCTTAGTAGGAATTCCTGCAGTAGGAAATTTGAATAAACAGAATAAATTTCAAAAAATTTATTACAGATATTTTAGAAGTACCTAGTACAGCATTTATAGATTGATAATAGTACAAATAATGACAAATGTATATAATGAAATTAAAGCGACTATGAATTTATGATTCAATAGATGAATAAGAGAAACAATGACAGCAAATGGCAAGAAAAAGTAAAAAATTAAATGTTTTACAAGGATGAGTTAACTAATCTAGTTGGATCGCTAGTTTTCTATCATAGCTTGTCAATCCACATAGCTAAGTTATCGCTTCAACGTTAGACATAGTAAATTTCTGCAGTCTTGTGAAGAGATTGTCGCAATTTTAACCAATAATTTGTCATTCAGTTTACTAATGTGCTCGTTCCATTACCTTCACCTACATATTCATCAACTGTTTGATAAATCGTCAAAATATGGTTACAGATTTGAATGGGTATTTCCGAGGAAATATAAGATCTATAATATCTACCTGTAGCATACTTATTAGCTAATTATATATTTATATTTTTATAATTGAATATTAAATAGCATAATAGTTTATATACATTTTCTACTATATATATATATATATTTCATAAATCTTTGATCAATATTCATAGATAAAAAAAATTATTGAAAATTCAAAAATTTTGTAGGTAGTTTAAACATTTCAGTACGGCCGCCATATTGCGTGACTTCATAAGTATAAAATAAACATATGTTACAAAGTGAATAGAACAGCTATTCTCTCGGTTATTCTAAAATAAGCATTATTATTGAACTTTGATTAATCTGAAATAAGGTAAATGAATCGTGTTTTGTGTCAGGAGCTGAAAATACCACGACTAAAACATCTGATGAAGTTTTTTTATGATGCACAGAAATTCGAATATACAACAAAGGGGGTTTTAAAGTTGGTCGCTTTGACGCTCCAGCAAGATGTTTTCATTTTAATGTCAGTAAGATTCAAATTTAACTTATTCTAATGTTTTATAGTGCTTAAGTTTATTATCCCTTCAATTTTTCACGTGATTATGTGATAATGTAATAACTTAACCCATAAAATGTTTATACATTTTATTATTATATATAGAAAAATGTTTTATTTATACGTAACCAATAAATGGAGACTGTATTATAACGGCAGATGCTAGGTTGCCGGCAACGATAAGCTATTTTTCACTTTTATTTAAATATTTTACTTTCTGACATTATTTCATATCAAGAACTTATAAAATAAACAAAAAAATAAATACTTTAAAAGTTCCTTTTTACTGCGAAATACACATGATTGTTGATCTGATAGATTTTCGACATGAAATTTTGATCTGTGTCAATTAAGTGGTTTTTCAGATCTAAAATGCTCCAGCTACTAAAGATATTTCCCATTGTAACCTAATTTATGAAATTTTTTTGCAATACAAGGGATGATTTTAGGAAAACATTTTTAGGTTGAACTAAAAAACTTCTTCCATAACCTTTGATAATGGAAGTATGAGAAAAAGTGAAAAATTACTAGAACGTTAGAGAGAAGCCAGAAGTATAGCATTTTTTAAAAACACATTTGACGTTCAGTTTTCAACTTGAGACTGATTCAGAGTATAGATTTATTAGTAACAGTGAAATAATAAATAAAGCACCTTCTAATTAGATTGAGGTTACAGGACGAGTTGATTGAGCTCTACCTGAAAGTTGCCTGATTTTGAAAATTTGTCTGAGGCTACAAAATTCTATAAGCAACTCTAAGCAATTTTGTAGGTATAAAAATTTTTCAAATTTTAGTATATTCGACTATTAGACTTGTGGGAAATGAAAATATTTGATGGAAAAAATACAAAATACCACAATTTATGAAATGAAGATTTGCACTTTCATGTAGGAGATAGAGTCTGGAGAACACATTATGTTCTTTCATACAAACTAGATTTTTTTTCAAATGATCTTTTTGGTGATAATAACTTAGGTAACTTGTATGGTTCAGATTTGAAAAACCATTCTGTTGACATAGTTCTATTGAATAATATTCATCATTATAGTTATGGTTTGGAAAGTATATTTTTTATTAATTTTGGGTGAATAATTAATGAAATTTGTCTTCTTCCTTTAAGTTTGACAGTATCAAAGTCTATTCTAAAGAGCTAATAAGGGATTATGGAATTCTTTCTTTATTGAAGAGCTGTTATCAGTGTTCTATTTCTAAGTTGTGTCTTGTAGATGATACTTCTTAGATGAACCCAGGCAAATAGTCGGCGATAAATTGAGAGATCTGACTGGTCACTCTGTTGTGCCTATTTTCATTTTATTTAGAATTTTTTTTAAGGAAGTAGCCTCAAGACAGTTATTGCCTTAAGAGCACCAAATTTCCAGATATGGCCCCTGACGATTTTGTTGATTCACTTAACCATATAACAAGCAATGTGACTTTACCAGAAGAACTAGTAACATGTAAGAAATTTACATCCACTTTTTGCATTCCATAACGATACACAAGGATACACAATCTTCAAACTACAAAAGAGAGATATTCACTCGGACTAAACAGCAGGGCTCACTGCAGGGATTTCTTCAAAAGATTAAAAATTCTGACTCTTACTTTCTTATTTATCTTTGAATCCGTTCACCTAATTCGTAACTTTCTTATTTATCTTTGAATCCGTTCACCTAATTCGTAACCTCGCTTTTTCAATTTCAGAAACATCATTGCATGGCTATCTACTTAGGAACGCGGAGCACGACCATCACCTACCACGTTCAGAATAAGTTGAGGGCTCAATATTTCACATTGCAAAAAATGCACAATCACTTGCCAATTGAAATCAAATTGATATAATCTTTTCCTGCATTTCTTAATAAGTTGAGGGTATGTTTACTGTAGAATGCCTTCTAATCTGTAAGTGACTTCTATTATAATAATAATATTTAATCCCGGGAATGCTGCATACTGGTTTAATTTGGCTATGGACTTATATACTAAATATAACCTATCAATATTACCTATAATTTTTTTATCATTATGTTTCTCTTCTCAATATTGAAATTTTATTTAGTTATTTTTGTTTGTTTTTTCAGTTCTACAATCTTTTGTCTGAAAATTTCTTGACAATAAAGCATTTCCCTTTCTTCTCTCTCTATAGTGAAAAATCCAAAACCTCCTGATTGGGAGAATAAATTTTATGATTTAAAAAGTGAAAAAAATTCATGCAATAGTCACATACTTCATCAAAATACTGAACTGGACCAAAATAAATAAATCACATGTTATAAAATTACACCTATTCCCATTTATTACTATGTTGATTAATCCCTATTTAGTTAAGCATCAATTTATCTCCTAAATTATTATTGAAATACTATCAGATATAAGATAATAGGGAATTTATTGCCACAGTAAACTGTATCAACAATTTTCACTGTTTTTAGTACCTCGATCGCGTAAATAACTTCATAAAAATAAAAAACAAGTCTCAAGCATGGCCTCAAGGCGTAGCCAGCATAATACATTTTATCAATATCTTGCTAGTTTAACTGGTGAGTACATAAAAATATATTAATTTTTTTCTGTACACATTAAATATATATATATATATATATATATATATATATATATATATATATATATATATATGCAATCGCATAATGTCCCTTATGTGAAGCACCATTTTTCTTTGAATCTTTACAGAGCCCTCAATCTGCGTCTTCTCACGCCTTCAGCTTGTTTACCATGTCTCCATTCCTATCTATCATCGTGTTTTTCAGTTTTTCGCACTCATTATATCAAACTCAATCTAATCCCACTATTTTATCATTGGTCTTCGGTCCATTCTACCATCCCAACTTCTGGTTCAGCTCCTCATATACATTAACCATTCTTTATTCTTTCGTATACGTCATTTTCTTTTTTCGGTCCCATAATAGTGCGCATAATTTTGCTTTCTATTCTCAGTAATATTTCTCCGTCTTTTTTCTCTTTTATATTAACATTGCAGCATAATTCTTGATGGGATCTTCTTGAAATGTTTCAAAGTGTGTATTCGATTTTATTCCTCAATAACTTCACCACACACTTCAACATTTTGTATTTGTACCAAATGCTCTATTCGCTAATTGTAACTTCTCTCTTTCTTTCTATGTTCTATATTCACTGTTTGTTATTATTATACCTAGGTATTTGATTTTCTTCATAACTTTAAACGCACAATTTAACTTTGTTCTTCTTTTTCTCTTCTATATACTTTGTCTTCTTGGCATTAATTTCTAGACACATTCTTATTTTTTGCAACGCGTACATAAACGAGTTCCAAAATGAATAATGTGGCTGATAGTGCATTTGTTTGTCTTATCCTTTTATTTATAGGTTTCCTATTTCATTATCTACCGCGCGAGATGTAGTGATGCATCGGAACTCTTTAAAATTTTTATCACCTTTATATAAATATACTCACATCCAGCTAATAATCCAACTCTAGTATCTCTATTCGTTAAATAAGATGTTTTCAACCTTTTTGTGGCATTTAATTAAAAATGAAAAACATATTTAAACCCTACAAGTAAAACTGAAATAAGAGCCGCTGCGTGAAATCGCTGGTGACCCATTTTCCAAGTTTCCTTTCCTTTTAAGTTTTCAAATATTAATTCAACAAAATTTTCATAAAATAATTTATGAAATACAAATATGTATAAGCGACAAAATGAAAAACAAATATTTTTTTTCAAAATAAAAAGACATAACCTAAAATTTTGAATAAATATCCAGCTTTATGAAGCTTTACACTCTTTATATCGATACTTTGTGCACATATTTCTCGAACAATGAACGCAAATGTGACGTCCTTTTCGATCCTGACCTCCAGGGCAAAAGTTGCAACGATGTGAGTAGTTTGGGGGTTGTTGAAAAAGAACATCTTTTGAATATCGAAAGTAGACGTGAAGAGATTGCTTAAGTTCAATAAGAAAACTTTGATATTCTGTTTTTTCTTCATATTACTCTCCACTGAAGCATCATCAGCTTTGTTTTGAAAAGTTAATTGTAGTTTTATTATGGTTCTACGTTTAAAATCAATGCAATCCAAAAGAATTGATTCCAGCCACCTCTAGCATACCATCTTCATGTTTTCCGACCAACTCTTTTTGAACGACATAGTTTCTTCATCATTTTCTATCGTCCCCTATATCGTTTCGTATGAAATCCTTGTTTCATTATCTTCCCTTATATAGGTGGTATATCCAAGGTCTCAGTGCTCCAGAATCTTTAGTATTTGCTATCTGTTCCTATTGTTATTTCTATGTCATCTCATAAGGTACTAAATCGTTGGATAGATCATCGTCTTCATCTTCGTTATCTTCTTCTTCCAAAGACTGTTTTTCCAGTGTATTTCATTTTCATCCCACAGTTCCTTGTCACTCAGAGGGCTTATTCTTACATACATCAATTACTTTTTTCAAGCTAGTTCTTTAACTCACCAATTTTCCTATAATTGGAAGGGAAAATGGAGATGGAAACAATTTCTTAAACTACATAGCACACTTAACGCTCGCAAGCGTGTTAAAAAAATTAGTCTGTGTTAAGAGCGACCCCACGTTTTGGTTCTTTCGATTATTGTTGAGAAATTAGCAATTCTCAAAGTCTTACCACAAATGAATATGGTTATTAAACATATTCTCCGATGGAAAATAATGTTTGAAAATAACGTTTCCTGAAATAAGAAATGCTCTAAGAAATTCAACATGAATAAGCTATGCGATGTCTTAACAAAATAAACGAAATCTATAGAATTTTTCTAAGTAAATGAGCGTTCAAAAGACCGTATTGTGCTGTTTATGGAAGAATTAAGGATTAAGTGTTGAATTAATTTAAGTGTCCAACTTTTGTAAAACGTATTTTCAATGAGATCTCGTCGATATCAGATATATCCATATTTGTAAATTCAACAAAGTATAATGGACATGTATAAATTTCGAACTAACTCGATAGTGGCAAATGCTTATCTCTGAATAAGGAAACAACTGAAAGAAGAAAGTTTTAAAGTATTATTATATCGAAAGTGGTATAAATTTGAATCCTAAATTCATGAAAATTCCATAACAATATATTTTTAATAATATATTATAAATAATTATTTATCGGACACGAAGCTTCTAAAAAGAGTTTTATAGAATTTGATCAAAGAGATAATTTTAGAAACGTGTTGATAATGGAGAGAAGATAGTTATGCATATGAAAAATAATTAAAGAAGCAATCCAGAAAAACGGAACGTCGCTGTTTCAAGTATATATTAGCTGCTTCTTGCGGGTATGTCAATCGACATTCAGCCATCACAACATTTCCGCGCTATCCGTTTATCGATTTCAAATTTACAATGTGCGTTGACATTATAGAAAACGCTTTGTTGTTTGGAATTTATGAGTTTTGTACAAGATGGTTGCCAAAAAACCTAGTATACTATATGAAAATAAGCGAATTTCGTATGACGCCTCACTAATATGTCACCGTAAAGCATTTGTTGTTCTATAAGCAAAATTTCAATTGATTTATGAGAGATATAGTACTACTAATTTCAATATTCCAATTCCCATTATCTATTACAAATGTTGGAGGTACCGTCCTTAAAATTGAAAATGTGCGTTGTGACATTATGGAAAGCGGTTTGTTATTTGAAATTTATGAGTTTTATACAAGATGGCTTCCAAAATAAGCGAATTGGTGTAGTGATTATTTACTAAATCCAACGGTACTTGGTGACGAAAGGTGTTTGAAGCACATAAATTGCAAAACAAAAGAATTTAATTGGCCAAACTGCCTAGAAAATGTTTACAAATCTTGCCACCAACGAAGATTGTTATTTTTGGTTAAACAAAGTTTACTACTCATTGATTTTCTTGAACGTATTGTCAAAATAGAAATGAGAGGCACCTAAGAAATTAGTTCAAAACAAAAAAAAGTGAAGAACTAGATTATCGCAAGCGCAAAATGTTAAAAATAGCCACGAAATTTGTTGCAAACTAACATCTTTCGATTTCCTACTATGACAGATATGTTTCATGTTAGCTCTTGAATATTTAACAAGATTACTTGAATAATATCTGGTCAAGGAAATTTTTCCCAAATAATATATTTTGAAGACGTATCTAACAGTTTTTAAAGTGGTTTGTGAGTGTGAGTTTAAAAAGCGAAATTCTAAGATACATATTATAACTGGATTGCAACGATAATTGATGCGGTTATGAGTTGTAGAAGACGAAAATCTACAACTACTATAATAATTGTCTCGTATTTAGGAATATACTATAACAAACTGCAACTTCATTCACTTTTGTTGGTTTTATAATAAATTGGAAATCTGTTTAATTTTTTAACGTCTTAACACGATCCCTAAATCTTCCATTCTGTCCTCCCTTTACTCCTTTGTTCTATTGTCAAGATATTAAACTCTTAAAGTTCCCAAAACTCATATTTATTCAATCTTCTTTTCAGCTGTAATATCGCTATTCATAAATGGAATGCATTATGGTTGGTGCTATATCTCATTTCGTACTTTATTGTCCAAATCATCTCCTATTCACGTTGGAAAAACTGGATCAAAATGGTTAAGAAGGGCACCTACATTTGGTCTCTTAGGAGGATCTCTATCGATGGCTATAATAATCGATATTATTGGTAAACATAAAATCATTCTTCTATCAGCAGTGCCCCATCTTATTTCTTGGATAATGATATATCTTGCAACAAACTATGTAACACTTCTAATAGCAAGACTAATAGCAGGATTTGCAATTGGTTGGAGCTTCTGCGCAGTTCCTTTATATATTGGGGAAATATCGGAACCTAGAATAAGAGGTTTACTTTTATCCTTAATACCTTTGTCATGGATTCTAGGATCATTCGTGATAAATATAATTGGTACCTACTGTAATATCAAAATTACAGCAGCAATATCATGCGTGTTTCCCATTATTTCGATAATGGCTTTCGCTTCCATGCCGGAATCACCTTATTTTCTCGTTATGAGAGGAAAGAATAAGGGTGAGTATTTCATTTCATCTTCAATTCTCCTTTGGTACAGCATTTTGTACGTGTCAATTAAATAAACTAGAGTAATACCTAGCCAATAAAGTATTGCATAATCTGGATCTTTTAACATCCCAGCACCGCACCATAGTGGCATACCTCTACTCAATTTCTTAAATTGTTGTCAATTATCCCATTCCCTAGATATTAGGTATTGCAATTTTAAGATTTCACCCTTTTATTAATATAGTTTTAAATATATTCCATAGGACTTAAATCTGGACTACTTGGTCATACGTTTGAAACTGGAAAAATAACTTGCTGAATGTAATATATACATATATATATATATATATATATATATATATATATATATATATATATATATATATATATATATATAATATATATATATATATATATAGAGAGAGAGAGAGAGAGAGAGAGATTGTTACGATTTGTAGAAAAAAGCTTGTGAAAACTAAAAAAAACAAATTAAATATAACTGAATAAGGATGCAAACAAATTGAAATTTCATTATACAAAAGAAAACCAAAATGAGTAACTAAATTATAGGTAATAATTAGTATGAGTCCTTAGCAAAATCAAAGCAATATATAGCATGACCGAAATTAAATATGATTATTACTAAAGAAGTCATTTACAGAAAATATGCCCTTAAATTATTGCGGGAAAAGATAATATCAATTTTATTTCAATTGGCAAGTGATTGTGCATTTTTTGCGTTGTAAAATATAGAACCCTCAACCAATTATGAACGTGGAGTAGGTAAGTAAAGGGCTACTACCTACGCTCCCAAGTGGATAGCCGTACAATGACCTTCCTGAAATTGGAGAAGCGTGCTTACGAATTATGCAAACGGATTCAAAGATGGATAAGGAAGGAAGAGTCAAAATTTTAAATCTTTTAACGAAGTCTCTGCAGGGAGCCCTGCTATTCAGACCGAATGAATATCTAACATCTCTTTTTTGTATTTTGAGGATTTGCTCAAATTGAAGCGCAGCATACGTACCCCCGAAGAGAAGGGCATATCGGAGATGCGACTCAATAAGTGCATAATAGATTATTAAGGAGGTGTATAAGTTCAGTTCATTGGAAACTGATCTCAGCGCATTTTTTAGATAAGGCGGCAATATGTTATCTCCATTTCAAGGAATTGTCTAAAACAAGTACTACGAATTCTAGATTCAACGACGTCAATGGTGATGTTATTTAATAAAAAAAGGCTGCAATTTATTTTTATAAGATTAAAAATTGGTCTTAGAAACGTTGAGATAGAGAAGATAAGAATCGCACCATAATTTAAGGGTGATTAGGTCATTATATATGGTCCTATGGAGTGTTGTGAGATGGCTCAGGGTTGCTCCAAGAGAAACTAGTATTTTTCGCAAATAGCCACATTTTACAGCTGATGTCTAGATAGGCGAGAGGTCGATTATAAATAGAAGAAACAAAATAGGGCCTAGTACTGAGCCTTGGATTCTAAAAAGACATCGTTGAGTCAGCCCTTATGAGCTGACTTCTGTTGGTAAGGTATTATGACTTAAACCAAGCGAGAAATGCTCGCCTGAAACCGTAGTACTGCAATTTGTTGTTAAAAATATTATGGTTAACACAATCGAAAGATTTAGAAAAATCACAAAAAGTTGTTTCAGTGGAGTGATAATATTCTTATAATAATTCTTATAATTCTTATGACGCTGCACTGATATCTCACCGCAAAGCATTTTTCGATAGTTAAATCGTATCCTGCGAATTGATGTAAAAGCAAAATCTCAACTGATTATGCTGCTTCAGCTTTCAATATTCCAGTTCGCGTTTTAGGCGTTGTATACGCTTAATCAACTAGGTGCGTCGCGAGTGTTTGATTACTTAGTGACCGAGAATGAATCCTCTCAATATAAATTATCGGTTAGTAAATTAACTGGAAGAGGTAGAAAAAAACAAATTGCATTTTCGAAGGTAGCGTGAAGAGGATCTATTTTCATTTCGTAATATATTTTGATGCTGGTGTTAGAGTTTTCACGTGAATACATTTTTCAATCTCCAAAATCCCTAGATCTTTTTTTTCTCATCATATTTTTCCATTTATTACCCAAAATGTGTCCTACTTCCCTCTCACATTCTAGGACGGTCCCAGAATTACCGGGTCTTACCTAGAGATGGCGGTAGTTGTTTAAAAAATAATAGAAAGAAAACTAGAGCAAAGACTATTCTTTCGTTATTTACAGTAAAATATTGGGTAGGAAAGTTTAAACGAGGACGTACGACCTGCGAAGACCAGCATCGCAGTGGTAGACCAAATGAGGTGACGACTCCAGAAGTTTTGAAGAAAATCCATAAAGCGGTATTGGATGATCGTCGAATGGAAGTGCGCGAGCCAGTAGATATAGTCAGCATTTCAAAAATGGTGGAATATCGCATATTAACTTGGACATGAAAAAGCTGTACCGCGTTTGCTCACAATGGAACAAAAGCAGCGTCGTGAAGATGTATCCATCCAATGTTTGGCAATGTTTCACAGTAATAAAGCTCAAATTTTGCCGTTTCATAACCATGGATAACACGTGGGTCCATCACTTCACACCCTATACAAAAAAATAATCAAAACAATGGACTGAAAAGAGAGAACCGGCAAATACCGTTCTGTATGCAGGCAAGATTATGGCGTCGTTTTCTTTTTGGATACGCATGGTATAATTTTCATTGTCTCTCTTTAAAAAAGAAAAACTATCAACGGTGAGTATTATGCGAACTTATTGCAACGGTTGAGCTAAACAATCCGTTTTTGGGTAAGAAGTGTTGTTTTATCGAGACAATATACCAGCTCACAGATCCGTTACTGCAATAGCCAAAATTAATGAGTTGAAGTTTGAATTTCTACCTCATGTACTCTACGAGCCAGATTCAGCTCCTTCGGATTATTTTTTGTTTCCAGACTGGAAAAAATGGTTATGTGATCAAATATAGATAAAATTGACGTTTCGACTTTTTTGATAAAGATTCAGAAACATAAGTAAGGCCAAGTAATTGTGGGACCATCCTCGTATTACTATGTTTCACATTTAACGTCTAACTTTTTATTACCATTCTATATCTTCACATCAATCTACGTTGTTCTAAATTGACAAATTAGACAATTTGTTTTGACTAAAAATTGTGATTATTTTCATACACAATTCTTACATTGTCTTTTTTTACAGCCGCCAAAAAAGTTTTGCAAATTTTATCCGGAAAAAAAGATGTGGAGAAAGATATTTTGCGCATAGAAGAAGGCTTCGAAGAGAACAACTCGACACAGAAAAATCCGTTGGATTTATTTCGTAAATCCAATAACAGAAAAGGGATAATCATAATATTGTGTCTGAAAGCTTTCCAAGAATTCAGTGGTGACACAGCAATTTATGAATATAGTCAATACATTTTCAAGGAAGCAAAAATTGACATTTCTGAAGAAAAAGCCACCTTCATATTTTTGGTTATTGAAGTAGTAGTTACAGGAATATCAGCTTTATTAATAGACACATCAGGTCGAAGACGTTTATTAATTGTCTCAAGTCTTGGGTCAGCATTAAGTATACTAACAGAAGGAATATATTTTTATCTTAAATTCAATACCAACATCGATCTAAGTAATTACAATATCATTCCACTAATTGCTCTTGTAACTTTTGTGATATGTTTCTGCGCAGGACTAAGAGGAATACATTTTGTATTACTTGGCGAGTTGTTTACGCAGACAGTTAAGGCTCCAGCGGTGTGTGTAGCTTATCTATCAGATGAAATTTTAATTATCATTGTGTCCAAATTTTTACAGCTTTTTGAAAGCAGATTGGAAATGCATATTCCGTTTATAACTTTTGGAGTTTTTACATGTATCGGTATGGTCTTCATCATACTATACGTTCCTGAGACAAAACGAAAAACTCTGGAGGAAATTCAGTATTCTCTTAAGGCTAAAAATAATTGAATTTCAGATAATAGATAAACTGCAAATTTGTAAATATAAACTTTACATACGCCTTGTACTAATCATTCGTTTAACGCGGAACGGAATATTTAATGGTCGTATAGATGAGGTTGATAGGAATTTTTATTAACTGTTATTATTTCTTTAATCCTTACAAAAAGTATAACATTCTGGTCCAATTATTGGCTATAATAGAAGCTATATATTATAAAGCTAATTTTTGACATTTGTCGTTTCAACTGACCACTATGAAAATTTACATGCTTCATTTAAATGCCCGTATTTAACGTTCTCGGAAATTTGATTTATATTCGGTATTAATATTAAAAAATAATGAATATTACACATTTTATTTGATATATAGACTACCAACAAACGGTTCAGTATATTAAGGAATAATTGGAAATTTAATGATGTCAGCAAAAATGATTTATAACGACTTTTATATTTTTCATAATTATTCATAATGATTCATACTGAGGGAGCGTGTTTCGGGCTCAAATAAGTGCAGGTTCATATTTATAGAGTTATAGAATCTGGATTTGACACCACTCCATCCTAAAATAATATATTAGTATTAATATATTAGGTTGCAACGAGGTTGCTGTTGTAATGATTGAAAAATTAATAAACCTAATTGCAAAAAACCAAAAAACACGGTTTTGAAGCACATCAAACTAGAAAGCTAATATATTATTTTTTAAATAAGTTTAAAGTAAAAATGAATGAAAAATACTAATATTATTGTGAAAAAAAGAGTGAGACGCTCGATGTATAAGAAATATGGAACAAACCACCCCTCGCTTATTTCACAATAATACTTAATCTTCCATTCATTATTGTTTCAAGCTTTCCTTAAAACATTATTGCGTGTTTAGTTTTATCAATCTATATTTATTTCTCACATTCTAGTTTCATATGCTACGAAAGCGTGTTTTCTGGTTTTCTTAAATTGTATTTATTTTATTGACACTTTCGCATATTGGCTTCGCTGCTTATATACCTACATCTCGTCGAAACTTTTATCGAACCGTAATAGTCTATTTGGTAAGGTTTTCGAAGTGCTTTATTTCCAACATGAAGGTCGGAGGCTAGAGTCCTCTATCGAACGAAATTTTTATTAATTAAACCACTTGCTCTTAGTCGAAAGGAGAGTTACAAACAAACCAGCTCACAAAGAAGCAAACAAACCTTTAAAATGGAGAAGCTAATATAAGCGTGCTAAGAAAAAAAGTGAATTGATAGAATAAATCTTTTCCCCCAACAGTTTTCCACTCAACCTAATTATCAATCCATTGATAAAAGAGATTATATCGTGACAAATCCGATGAGCAAATTGAAGGTGGATAAAGAGGATTTTTACGATTGAAATCACGCAATTTTTCGCACGATGCGATGTCATAATGAAAAAGAAAGATGTAGGTTTGTTCTTCAAATCTCTTGCATAGCGTATTGTTACAAAAACTTTCCAATACAACTTGAGACACTCGAAGTCACACTATTCCATGAGTCAACCCGATCGTAGTTACCAATAAACCTTCTGATTTAACTTATATATGATCAATATGAACTTCTTTCTAGCATTTTATCTTGATATTTCGGTGGTTAACCGCAAGCACAACAGGGAACTTCTTTTGCATACACATGAATTAACTTATTTGAAAATATCAAAAAACGTTCACAGTGGAAAGAATTGTATGTCTTGATTAGCTCGATTTTATGTAAATATATAATAAGAACAAAAAACTCACACCTCTGTTAAACGTTCACCAATAGTCTGCTAATATAGCAAGGCTCTACTTTCGCTGATAACGCTATCCTATGCCTGCTATCTACTAGTGGAAACACTCACCCCACTCCACCATGTCATCGCAAACATTGAGGTCAAAATTTAAATGCGATTCCAGAATGTGTATTTTATTCTGTTTTCAATAAATGTTTATCTCTAAGTCGTTTAATTCGGGATAAATGATTAATTGAGGTTCAGATAGTTGAAAAAGTCTAATTCTAGATCTGTGCTGTCGTATTTTCATCACCTTCAGTTGCGTCGACGAAAAGCGCTGAAGAAATTGAATAGTAATCGTCTTGTGGTTGATGTTTTTGAGCTGACCTTTTTTGAATATAATTATTTTCCTTTTTTTAGTATTGAGCTCTACAGCTCTGATCATACAAACAAACTACAAGATAATTTTTCCTGATCATCGTTTAGACAATCCCTTAAAATTCGAGGAACTCAACTGCGCAGCCAAAATATAGTTAGTATGACATAGAAATAAAATGAAATAACCGGAAAGAAAATTAGTCTGATAAAACAAGGAGGTGTTGATATGTTAAAATGTTGCGTTTTGTAACCACTAGATCTGAGTTTGATTCTTTTTATATAAGCTTTAAATGGCTATCTACCGTAAGATGGACGGTAGTATCTCTCGCTGAGTCTCTTATATAGATGAGTGAAATATATGGACGGTAGTGGCTCTCGCTGAGTTTCTTATATAGATGACTAAAATATAAATGCCGTTCGTGTGACTAGGATAGCATAACCGGTGAAGATTCTAGCGCGATACTATAGTTCCAAAAATTACTCAATGAGTGGGTCTTCCTTTCCTGTTTTACTACTTTCCCCATATACCTAACTCGTTAAAAATTTAGGACTCGATATCACTGGTTATAATCCTTCAGTTCGTTACAAAATAAGAGTTGATTTAAGAATGTCATGAAAAGTACCCCATCGTTTTATTAGGACAATAAATTTCTAATCAATAATGTTATTATTATGCCAAGAATTAGTTTGAGTTGAAGCATAAACGCATTTCCATTGGCCGAAGCTGTATGTACAGAATTTCTGCCAGATATAGTTTTCGATCAGTGGCTTGATTTGGTGACATTTATTTAATTCATAAATTTCTTTAAATAAATAAAAATATGGCGTTCTTCAGACCATGGGCGAATGGAGACAATGAATTGCGCAGTGTAGTGGGAATTAAGACAGCTATGAATTTAATAATGAAGATTTAGATATACAAATACAGCGAGTTATTTTAAATATATTCAAATGTTTAAAAAAGGAAAATATTCAGCAATCTGATAATGCAATCATAATAAGAATTACTGAATTAACTAGAATAAATGAATTTTCCATTTATCGAGTAGTAACAAAAGGGGTTGCTGAGGATTAATCACAGAACCCAAAACCATGTAAAGAAAAACTGAAATCAGTTGACAAAGCCACTCAAGATTTCATACATAAGACAATTTATAGTTCATAAAAGGCGAACAGTGTTGCGATATTAGAGGTGATACACTTCTAATATCAAGGTAGCAGGTTATCCAGAATACAATTATACCGGTTTAGAAATATTACGTCAAGTTGTGTCAGCATATGGTTTTAAACACGAAAAACTGAATAAGCGGAAGGCAATAACCAAATCGTCAAGGATAGTTGGATGGTGACAAGATTATTTTTGTTAGTTAAAGGCTACCGAAGGTTTAATAGACACATAATTTATCTAGATGAAATACGATTTGACAGTTACGATATAGTGAATTTCGGTTGGGTTGACAATAGTAAAAATTGCTGTATGGCCATATTTTAAGGGACGCGCATTATAATAGTTCACGCTGGAAACAAAGACGGTCACGGGCCCAATGCTTTATTAATATCTGTTGAAAAATTTAACAATTGTGCAGCTGATTATCATGAAGTTATGACAGCAGAAATATATGAAAAGTGGTTTAATGAACAGCTTTCATCTAACATTCCACCACAATCAGTAATCGTTATGAACAACGCATTCTACCATTCGCGGCATCTACTCAAGATACCAACAAATAGTAGTAACAAATCTAAAAATTTTTTCTGAAAAAAAATATTCCTATTCATGTCAAAGACCTTAAAAAATGCCCAACAAACAAAGAATTGCTTACTGTCATTAAAGGTGTAAAATTAGAGAAAATTTATTAAGTATATTGCCAAGCTGTGCAAAGAGCAGGGTCATACTCTTCTCACACTACCTCCTTACTGAGTAAAGAGGTTGCAGCACTCGTAAAGAAAAATCTTGCAGAAGACCGCCAAGAGCTTTGGAAAAATTGTGCTCAACATGTTATCAAAGAAGAAGATGAGTATGTGGTATCACTTTCTTTCTAATCCATCATAATTCAATCAAATGATGACTCTAGCTCAGACTATTCTGACTACCATGATCAATTATAAAGATACTTTGGAATTGAAATGTTATTTTATTTTATTTGCAAATAATTTATATTCCTCTGTGGTTGTCACTATGAAATTTCGTTTTACAGGACAAAAAACGGGGTACAAAAAGGGCTCAGCTCACGTCTTGTACCCTGTTTAAACTGGACGCCCTACAGGTCTGTTCATTTTGCTCGTCTATCGTATAATAATGATATTTTTTTCTAAGCTTCAAGTAGGTCTACAATTAAGTGCATCTGTCTTAATAACTGCGTATAATGCCGTCCAATTTATAATGATTCGATTGCCTTTTCACGAATAATTTTTCGCATAAGATATACATATTTCCAAACGTATTTATAGAAATAACAAATTTACAAAATGGGGCTACGCCTGTGGTAGATCAAACAATAGTTTTTATAGTCTGCAATTGATATTGAAAGAACTATACCACCTATCCTACCAAATGAAATTCTTGGCTGCTCAAAATTACATCGACGACAATGAAAGTAGCAAGTTAGAACGAGGAAGAAAATTTGTGGAAGTACTTAACAAGAATAACTGTACTAAACAAAGCGTTATTAATATTAAAAATGTAAATCCACTTATGATAGGACATGTTAAAAAATTGAGTTGATATTTACGGTATTTTTTCCTTCAGACACTGGTACATCAATTCGGTAAACACTTCATAGTTGTAGACCAAATGTTCACGTGGAAGTTAGTACGAGAGACGAGTAATAATACATCTAGCATACCATTACGTCTGTTATAAACAATTTAACACAACGAAGAAACCATTATACATTCAAAGTAACGAATCGCGGATACATTCAACTTTTCATAAATAATTGATATTGCTCTTGAATTCATAATAGAAATATATAACAGTCGGTATTAGCATACAATCATTACATAATTTTAAATTATTTTCTGATACGCCGATCAATTTATCACGTAATATAATATGCTTGTAACATTTCTACCCCTGTTCAATGCAACTGTTAACCATTTGTCATTTTCTGAACGAGGAGTGGTCATGATACACATTGTAGTTACTATTGTTGATTAAAAATGAAAATTTTATTATCATATATTAATTCATTCATCATAGGAGCTCGATTCACTTCACATTTAAACTTACCTGTTCGAGATGCCCACACATATACATTCGTTTTCATATTTGTTCAAATATTTCTGTAATAATATTCATTTTTATTGCTTTTATATCTAAAAATACGAATTAGAATTAAAAGTTAAAATTAAAACCATATCAAAAATCAAAAGTTAGAGGTAAGAAATTTAAAAATGATTTTTTCTACTTTTCTGTTATGTCTGGTAGAATTTCTTCTTATTAACTCCCAAATATAGCTTTCAGTATGCTGGTCTTGATAACGTCCCTCAAATTCCACTATATCTTGATAGAAGCGTTCCCCTTGTTCTTCCGAATAAGTTCCCATATTATCTACAATTTATCTTCATGAGAATTATCATATGCATTTTTAGAGACATTCTAAATCCCATGATAAAAAAACTTATGATCATGTCAGTGAGCAGCTCTTCGTACTTTTCACCTCTACATTTTCCAAGAAAACCATGAGCTACTGCCTTAAAAGTGATCCTGGCTTTCTCTCTTTACTGCTGAGTAACACAATAATTAGTTCATCTTATTTGAGAGCCAACAAAGCTTCCAGCTTCAATTTTCGCCTCTGACAGCTTTGGAAAAAAACTTTTCAAATATTTGTTGCCACTGTTTAGTAGGTGTTTAGCTTTCAGACTTTTACTTGAACACATTATTAAAAAGACTCCATTCAGATGTATGACATGGAATAGCGATTTCTTCAAATAGACCTTTTACATGATGGCACAAACAGAGGCTATCTTTCTTACTGAAGAAACAAGAAAATTCTTCATGACGTTTTCTTTGACGCAATATTCGAACAAAAGATTTAATTAAATTCCATTTCTTTGAGTTGATGAGGTACGGATACAGATAAACTTCTTAATTATCGGCTGCCTTGAGAGAGTAACTGCTTTTCCAAAAACAGGATCTGCTTCTGTATGTGTTTTTGGAACAGATGTGGATGGTAGGTCAGGACAAGTTGTATTCTTTGAATTTTCACCTCTGAGTGGATTAACAATAGAAAAATAACGAACAGTGTAATGATCACTCCAAATTCTTGGCACTACAAACTTCGTTATTCTTTTCTGACCTCGGTACCAACCTATAATGAAATTTAACGTAAAGTAAACCTAGTTCATGTTATTATAAGATAGTTAATATGATAAAAAATAGAAAATGAACTTACCGTTAAGATTGTATCTGCAAGTGTTATATGATGCATGTGGTGACCATTTTTTGTCTTAATTTTTAACTAGTAGATTGAAGTAAGCTTGATATGCCTCGAAAATCTTCGAATTTGTACTTGAATCATACTTTCTCCCTCCCACTATAATAAGTTAGCCGCAAATATAACAAAACGAGTCAGCATCTCGTTTACAACATCTTATAGCCATTTCGGACAAGTGAAAAAATGATATGTTATTTCTCTGTAATATTATATTAAGTTAAACCCATGCGCAAAAAATTTTTTCTTGTTGACCCATATTAGAAGAAAATATAGGACAATGTCAATTAAGGGGGATTTGAATAAGGTACAAATTGACATTATGTTAATTTCTCGTGCTAGATCTACTAGATCCAATATCAACGTTTCTTATGATTAGAAGTTCAATTGGTTTTGTCAATTGCTCTTACCTGAATTTTCATAAACTAAAATATCATTAAATGCGGCGGAGTCAGAAAATAATAAGTTTGTTTATGTATTTCGAGTTCTTGAGTTTTTAAAATTTACATGTAAGTTTTCATGAAATTTTTCTTAATATACTGACACAAACCAGAAGAAAACTTGGAAAAGAAGTCTTATCCACATAACAAAAATATTTTTTTATTCAAATAAAATCTCTGTTCTCATAAACTAACTCATACCACAGAACCAAATCGGTTTCAAATGCGAACACTCCACAACTGAACAAAGCCACAGGATGGTTAACATAAATAAAATAACCCTCGAAGAAAAAAAGGTATGCGCTGGAATTATTCTCGGCATAAAACATGCGTTAGAATTTGGCATGATGGTCTCCTCTACAAACTGAAACTACATTTATCGGAACAACTATACTTTACTTTAAAATCGTTCATCACCGACTGCTACTTTCAAGTCAAAGTTGAAGATACCTTCTCAAATTACCATACAATACAATCTGGAGTTCATCAGGGTAGTGTTCTAGACCCATTTCTGTATCTAATATTCGCAGCAGACATTGCAAGCACAGACGATACCTTCATAGGAACCTTTTCAGACGACACGGCAATCATGGCAATAGATGTAGACCCAACTGTAACTGTAGAAAAAGTAAAAAATCATTTGAGTTTGTTACAAAACTGGCTCCATCCGTGGAAAATTAACGTCAATGCCGATAAATCAGAGCAAATAACATTTACATCAAGAAAATCTGTTTGTTCGCAAATGTTCTTCAACAATATTCCCATTTCGATAAAACCAGCCATCAAGTACTTTAGGTTAGAAGGAAACTAACATGGAAAACACATATGAAAAACAAGAGAAAACAGATTCGAAACTAGAAAATATACGCTGACTGCTCAACAAAAAGTCTCAACTAAGACTCGAATATAAATTACTTATCTACAAAACTATATTCATACCAATCGTATAGAATAGAACTATGGGGCTGTAGTAAACCTTCAAATACGAAAATACTCCAAACATTCCCATCCAAAGCTACTAACTAAAAATTTCATAACGATCTGAAGATCCTAATAATCAAAGATGTGATAAAGACCTTTTCCACAATATACAAAATTCGATCCAATGACCACAACTATGAATTGATAAATAATCTATACAATCGGCCAATAGCAAAGAGAAGATGGAAGAGATTATGGCCAGAAGATCTCCCACAATAAATACTCTTAGAGTACCATCAGTGGATGGCTCCTGACTCACTTTAGTGACTTATAGACAATTTACTTATTACTCTGCTAGTAGAGTAGATTGTAAAAGTGCTGTATATTATTAAAAAAATAAAATAAAATGTAGTGGTGCCGCAGAGCTCTTAATCATCAAAAATAACTGAAGTTTAATCACAATTGTATCCAAGTTAATCATATCTATCTCATGGATAGATTCATATATTACAAAACATTATCCCAAGATGTTAGAAGTTCTGGAGCTGTTGGTAATATTCATACTGTTTACACTACAACTACAATCACAATTAATTTCCAGCGGGAAAAGGATTATTGGTGGAAAAGTTTAGTATGAAAGAGGTAAGTCAAGTTACTAAGTTTCAGTTTACCTTCAGACTGATAAAACGATAACTTGATTATCAAAACGCGTATCAAACAATGTAATTGTAAGTATTGGTGTAGTGATAGTGTAAACAATGTGTTCAGTGTTATTCAAAGAAGTATAGCGTTCTATTTTTAGACTACAGACAGCCTAATTGTTTAACCTTGATCCCTAATAATGAATCTGGAGTCATCAAAAAACTATTCGAGTAGACTCTTGCAATGTATAATTTATCTTCTATGTACCAACGAACTTCCTTTGAGGCGCCTATTTCAGTATCTTGATGAACAGGCTACGGGTCGTAGAGTATTTTCTGGTCCAATAGGCAAACAGCTCAAAAATTGCGAAGAGCTCCTAACTGTAAATTAGAAAAAAATTAAATTGAATTGCCAGAATGTCATTGGGAAGACGTTAGTGCCAACCAGAATGGTTTATTTGAAATTTGTCAAGAAGTATCAACCGGAGTATTGACCAGAACCAAGAAAATCTGCTCATTCTTGCTGGTTAACGACCGTGAATAGGATTTGATGTTTATATAACTCGTGTGAAACTTCACCTCGAAGTCGAACCTTCTTCCAGGGATGAACCTATTCATTCGTGGGAGATCATCAAATATACTAAGTACCGAATAAAAACGTCGTTGATCCAGTGATTCAAAGAAATGCGTTTTTTGTCAACTTGAATATATTCGTCTAGCAGTTGTTTTAGGAAACATTAAGGAACTTGGGCTTTAAAGGATTATGGTGACTATAACGAGGCCTTTTTATTTAATAAATTGGAATCTGCAATCTATAATCTTGTCATGATTGACCAATGGAAAAATTGAGAAAATGATTCAAACATGTGACTCCCTAGATTTTCTACGATTTCCTTGTCATTCCCACGTGGATACATGTGTCAAAATTGTTAATGAAGCCTCACTTCAGTAAGAGCTATATCAAGATATAAAGCTAGAGATGATTTATGGATTATTTATTAAAATCACGATACATTATGACAGATATAATACGAATGTTCTTAAAAGGTGGAAAGTGGGTGGGAGTCGATATGCAGTCACCTCTTTGGAGTGACTTCTAGCTATTATTTCGCTTATTATGAACAAATATTAGCTAATAGCTGCGTTTTCTAAGTTTCGGTATTTTTTACTACCTTGTAATTTGTATCAGCCTAAAAAAAAATAAATATTTATATCATAATCACAAATCAAAACTATGTTACAATTAAGTTTTAACCCAATAAACATAGAAAAAAAAAACAAAATCATGGATACCTCTTTCGCTCCTAAGTATTGGGAGGTCTTGAATTTCTTCCATCGTGATCCATCAAGGCAGAAAATTAATTTGATATTTTGAAGTAGTTTATTATTTATCTAGCTATATTTTGTATGTGTACTGATATGAATGATCAAATAAGGTAACTTTGAACAACAACCGACACCATAACTCCAACAGAGCTTTGTATATGCCACTCTACAAATATTTTCAGCTTCGATACTGTTTACGTAAATTTCATATTTTTATTCAACTTTTTTCACTGTATGGACTTTGTTTATAAGTGACGCTTTACTAGTTAAGTTGTCACAATTGACGGCACAACTTTAATAAGTCGTAATGGCAAAGAATAAATACTATTGTTTCTTATCCAGAGCAACCTATCGACAAATTAAGATTTATAGAGCCACAACTGCCTACATTGTGGAAAGATATAAAAGAAGCGTATATAAATAAAAAAAGTGTGTATGCAAACAAATGAGACTGCTCTCCCGCATGTATCTAGTGATTTGACAATATCTGAAGATTATTTGTACCTGAATGTATACATACCTCAAAAACCCGAATCATCGGAACCACCATTACCTATTATTCTACATCCATGGGGGTGGATTTTTTCATGGTTCAGGAGCTAAACAGTACCAACCAAGTATTTCATGGACTATGATGTTGTTGTGACTTTTAACTAGGTCTTAGGACCTAGGTCCGCTTAGGACCCTTAGATTTTTTAACAACAGCTGATAATGTAACATCTGGAAATTTAGGACTTAAGGACGCTCTGCAATAGACAAATGAGAATATTCTTCTCTTTGGAGGTGATGCCAAAAATATTACTGGAGCTGGTGAGGGTGCAGGTGCTACATCAGCTAGGTTAATAGAGCTCAATGAAAGAACTAAAAGACTAACCATTCTGTAACACTTTTGATTTGCTGGATACACCAGCTGAGAAGATACAAGCTGCATATATACAAAATGTGGGGCATACCATAAATCTCATTGGACCTTTAGCAATTTGGTTGCCAGTAATATATGACCCCACTTTTTCTATTTCTTTCTTCAATGAACCAATGGTGGATTCACTTTTATCTGGAAATTATAATGAAGTAGGAGTACAAAGTCTACCAGTTTTTCAAGGTGCAAATAATGTTGGTCACACCGAAGATCTCCACTACTTGTTTGGTGGATTATAGGCTGCATCAGAACCATTACCTATGTTTCCTGATGAAGAAAAGAAAAACTATAAAAATGTTGTTGACATTTTGGACGAAATTCGTCAAAACTTTAAATCTTACTTTAGTTAAAGAGGAATCTCTGAATTTTTGGGTATTAACACAAATTCAGTGCCTCTTGTCAATCCCAATTATTACACAAAAGTAAAACAAGTTCTAGATAAGTTCGTTAAACCGCCATATTATGTATATTAAATTTTTATTTATTAAAATCTGTACTTAATTAGTCTAAGTAAATAATTGAGGGTTACGACTTTTCTTTTTGCTCTTTCTCACTCTCATGTCTGGAGCAAATCGAGATTTAAGATTGAAAACGTTTTGTTTCCACGCTATTTATTCCAAGCACAACTGAGTTAGAATACAAACCTTCTTATATGTCAGATAGTTTACCTCTCAAACTTCCATGTTTCATAAACTCCTGAGCTGCTACTACCCTTGTCGTTGAGAAACTATCTCTGAGAGCCGATGAACTTACTATATTGACGCTTTGTTAGACTATTTACTCATCCTGTACCTCTGATTTTCTATCTTTGGCCTTTTTGCCAGTTTAACACTATTATAACATTCGGCTATTTTCACGATTTGTTCCGATTTCCTTAATTCTCATCAACTTCACTGTTTAATGATTCTAACAGCAAAAAACTTACCTTGGATAAAAAATGTGTCAAGATTTTTTGACGATCTCTATATTTTTATAATTTATGAAATTATAGTATATTATTCACATGATTATTATATCAATTTTGTCCGTGATTTCAAATATTCAATCAAAGTTAAAAAAATTGTCTTAATATCGTTACAAGAAAAAGTCCAAGGTTAGTTTACCGGAACTAACTTGTTTCCCATATCAATAACACGTTTCCATAATGTACTGCCTGTCTTTATTGTCACAAAACCCTATTTTTTGTCTTTCTCTCTAATGTTTATTACATAAGTTCTTATGTGGAACACCATAATGCATGTTTTTCTGAAAAGTAAATTATACATATTACGGTGTTTGGTGAGAGAACTTATATTTTTGTACAATTTGCGAAACTATTGATATGTAATGTGCATGAAAATAAACTTTATCATCAGTTTTTGATTATTCTGAAAGGTTGTTATTATTTATACACAACGTTGAGAAATATGAGTGAGTTAATATTTAATACCATTGTCGTTAGCACAAATGTCAATAACACATTATGCAAATATCGTTTACAACAATTGTTTTACACGAAAAGTAAAGTAAACGACTAGATTATTACTTATTCCTCATTGGAAACCTGTAATCTTGAATCATTATCAATTTATCAAAATTGTTGTACGAAAAAAATGTCTTTTCAAAGACACTTGATTTTCGCTATTTTTGATTTAAAAAAATCACAACTGCCACCCTATTGATACTTAGTGCAAAAAAAAGTTGCATTAATACTGTATGTATGTATGTAGGGCCAATTCAACAACCTAGGGTGAAACTGGAGATTAAAGTTTAAACTATGGTGTGAACTCTAGTTTAAACTAAGAATAAAAAAAATTGTTCTATTTTACAGGTCATAGACATTTTCCTACCAGTTGTCACAAATATGACCGAAGTTTTTCTGATTTAAAGTTGAAATGACAAAAACAAAAAAAAAGAACAATTTGCAATTGGAATTTATCTGACAATGAAGTAGTAGTTTTGATAAACCTTGTGAAAAAATACATGGAAATATTTTCGATAGAAGCATAACAAATTTAAAACATAGGTAGGATAATTTAAATATTTCCTCTGGAACGAATAACTTTTTATTTCTCGGCGCGTCGACAATTTCTTCATCATCTTCGTCAAGTTCATCAAATATAAACTGTAGATCTTTAATCAGTCTACCAAAGGATATTAAAAAACAGTGAACAATTTGAAAAAGTTGGGTTCGGATCCTCCGTTTCATGTTAAACTAAAGTTTCGGAAAACACTTTATATAAAACGTGAAAACGTGGATATCTGAGGTTTAAACTTCGCTTGTAAAATTGGTCTTAGTAAGGCCGGGTTTCTTCACATCCTAATAAAGTCCCTAATAACTATTATTTACCAAGTAACCAAAAATTCGGTGTCTTCAGCTTCTAATAAACTAAACCTCCGAGAAAATTGAGTCATTTGCCGAGTCACAAGTGTCAATTAAAAAGTTTAGTAGAAACCCAACCTAAAATTTTATACTACAAAGTGATTTATTAAGTTATTACTTGATTAGTTTTGGAAATATTCGTCATACAAACACTTAAATATTTAATATGGATGCTTTTCAAGATTTAGAAGATTTTGTTTGATGATAACTTGATTGAGGAAATACAGAAAATTTCAGAACAAGCTTATTTCGTTAGTCATAAAATTGATAATTACAATTTTTTGTCCAATGACGAAATTTTTTGACCGTTTTCTTTTTCCTTTCCTATCAATTATTTTCAATATAAACTATAATTTTCAGGCCAACAAATATTTCTCCAACTAGGGATTACTTCAACATTATCTTTAAGAAAACACGTGCAATTACAATTACATACAGATCGTTGTCACAAATACAAACGTTTTTTCGCTTATTTATTTCCTTATTCAAAACATGGACGATTGCTATATAGGCATCTTTTATAGTATTACCAACAGTAGACTATTTGTTAAAAACCTGATAAAGTGACAAAAACTTATTAGTTAGTTCGGATTTAAACCAACTAGGGTGAAGAAACGGTAAACATTTGTTCGACAATTAAAAGTTTCTACTTAAGTTATGTGGCTAATAATTATTTGGCACTTTATTAGAACGTGAAGAAACTGGCCCTAGTATGAGTTATACAGAGTGAATTTCATGTGTGGAATGCCTCAGTTATCTCGGAAAATGTTTGGACGATTTTATAAATTTTTGTGCGCAAGGGTCTTGTGATACGGTGGTTAATACTCAGATCTTCCCTTTTTCCGGAAATATAATGAACTTTATTATTTCAATTGGATGTTTTGTAAGTGAACCTCACCACACACGCATGATGAGGTGAGGCACCATCTTGTTGTAGCCAAATATTGACGTTTGGGATATTGTTATTGTCTGAAAATTTTCAATATTGAAATTGTTTTCAAATGTAATTGAAAATACTTACTTCGATTTGGACTCAAGTGTGGATCGTCTTCTAACAGGACACAGACTTCTAAAGATTTGTTTTCAGTTGATGCAGTTTTTCTGCGCCTTGATTAGGATAAATCTTTTAGTGAACCAATTTCGTTACAGTCTTTTACTAATTTTTCGATAGATCTTGTTATGGCATTTTGGTTAGGACATAAATTATTAAAGATATTACACGTTTCTTGTTGACTTCTACGTCTATCACCATATCTCTATATGATTAAAATATCAATTCGTTCTTTTTCATATAAGCTATTCATTGTGATTTTCAATAAACTTCAACAATAATACTTTATTGAAATGTCAAATTTGTTATTGTAGAAATCATAAATGTATTATTTTAATTTCGACGGAGATAACGCAAATGTAGCTATTAATGAAACATTAGATGGAAAATAATAAGTACAGGGTGATCCATTTGAAATAACAAAGTTCATTATTTTTCCGGAAAAAGAAAACATCTGACAGCAATGTTAATACCACCATAATATAGGCCGTATAACAAGACCGTTGTACACAAAAATTTATAAAAATCGTACAAATCGTTTCCGAGATAATTGAGGCGTTCCATACATAAAACTCACTGTGTATGTTAAATTAAGTTGATATTTTTCTTAATAAAAATCCTATTGCATCAAATTTTTATATAATTTGCTAAGATTTTCATTTTCACTTGTGTTAATGTGTTATCGTTATGATGTAAACAGAAAACGTTGACTTATGACACCAAAGAATAAGGGTTACCCAAATTTATTGAACAGAAATATTTAATGGAAATAAGTACATCAGAACTATGTTTGCTCTATAAATGTAATCAGTACCGCTCCAAAAATCACTTTGAGTCAACAGGTCACAATTTTTGTTGAGAAAAATTAAAACATATATGAGAGACATTATAGCTCTAGTTTTAAAGTAATCTGGTGATTTGTGGTTGTAAGCAATACTTTGATACTGCTGCTTCGTCAGAGGTTAAATATTTTATGAACTTTATGATTTTATAAGTCTTTCGGGATGTCATCCATTTTTGACTTCTCAGGGGCATTTGTTAAGCTGATTGCAAAACGCCTATTAAGTCTGTGGGGTATGAATTTGAGACTATAATCCGTTTTATGGAGATAATATAGTAACTCTAGCTCTAACAATGAGATATACGATAAATCGCATTTCATGTACTGAAATTACTCGTAGATTTTATAACCTCAATTAAGCATTAGGAACCATCAATCCCTTGTGATTGCAGTCAGTGCCTCATTGGACATCTCAGAAGACGACATAGTGGTAGAACTATTCAAGTTTTTTATTTTAATTACTCGAAATATAATAATTAGTAGGGGCTTTATTAAGAGATGAGAAAATCAAGTCGAGATGATTTAACTTTTATGGACTTCTATAAAATAAGAATAAGAAGTTTTTGTTCATAAACAAAAGATCTGCAAATAATATCGCGAACCTACATTCAGCCGTTTTCATTCGGGTAGTCAATGTCAAACCAAATTGTCGAACAATCTAAATTTATAGTTATTGAGGCAATAGAAAGGCATATAAATTGTCATGTATTTAGTGTGGAATAGCTGTCCAGGCAGCACGAGATCCAAAGACCACACATTCGAACCGGTGTACTTTATACTAGAATAGCGTCATTAAAGATATAACGAACAAATTACGGGGGCGATAAATACTGATTACACCGTCTGGTGGAGAAAAACAACTAGATCTTCAGACCCAGAGTCCGATTCAAATAGAATCTCAATTTTAAAATGTGGACCGAGATTTAATTTTATTGCGTGAATCGGTTTGTGAGATTTTATTGAAAACGTTGTCGGTGTGGACAGGATACGATTTTACGGAGACATAAAATCAGTTATTATCATCCATTAATGGGTTTCAATTAAGAAATTACATGGTTCACTTCTCCTATTGAATGTCCTGTTTCTATTTATTGATATTCATCATCATTATGGTCACAAATCTGCCGTGCCATGCCAAAAATTGTTACGAAAAATTTCATGAAACTATCTTAGTAAGTTCATAAATCCTTTCAATTATAACGGGCCCTTTCAAAACATTTGCATGTGAGTTATATCACTGCATTAAGCAAAAAAAAAACGATTAAAAATCACCAAACAATCAAATGTCTATAACGCGTTATGGACATGTGATTGTTTGGTGATTTTTAATCGATTTTTTCGCTTAATTCAGTGATAGAACTCGCATGCGTTCTTCTTCGTTAAAGTTCTAGTTTTCATGGACAGGTAGCAATGCAATTCACTTAGTAGCATCCCCTAAAGCAGATATACACAGGTAGTTCTGGTTAATGAATCTAGTAGATAGAGCCGCCCAGCTTACCTAAACTTTGCATGAAATAAATTCAAAAGAAACGAGAGGAATCCTTTTTTTATTGAAACAAATAAAAAAAATGCTCGATATGAATAAGGCTTTATCATTATTCTCGATTAATTACACGTTATGTTGCTTACTTACAAAACATAGTTTTCCTGAAATACTGTCTATTTATAAGGTTTCGATTTGATATTGATAAACACACGTTTGTTATTAATCAATTTAAAACTTTCTGATGAACTATATTTTCTCTTTTGTTTTGTGTCGCGTAAATAAACAAAGATGACGGTTTTCCGACTCGCGATAACGCGACGTATAATTGTCCATGCGTGAAACAGGGAAACTCCAAGTTGATTCAGCAAAATTCCAGTGACTGGCCTTGCGATTTATTTATGGTCATCGCATAGGCCAGGCGTACCGGAAATTTTAAACGTTTAAAATTCAATGCAGAATCCGTTGAAATCATCGGTATACGCGAGATCAAGATATCCTCTCCTTTATAGTTTTCCCCTATGATTGTTTTCTCAATGATGTTATTCAATCCCACAGCCAATCTTGTTCCATTGCACAGTCGACGTTGATTAATGTTACGTAGCATGATGATAACTGATCCTATTTTTAACTGCAAATTTGTGAGTGGTAATCCAGCCTATTCCAGTGTATTTGAAAACTCCGTAGGACAGTTAACTACGTCATCCTGTTCGTAACATGATGGAAACCAATATCCCGGAAGAAAATTCTGCATTGAGATCTTCGACATCTTCATTTTTCGCCGCCAATATTGCTCGTTTACCCAGCCAATTATGGTTATAAGCTCCTCTTTTGAATCTGTTATGTGACACAAATCTGTGGGTAATTTGATGAATCCGGTCGAGGTGTCCACTGCGATTTCATTATTATTGCATTCTAAGCCTATCTACTTCATTCTGACATAGCAATAGGACTATTTTCTTGATATGTCTCCTCTGGTCATCAGTGCCGTTAACACGAGAGATAGCTCTTCGCACATTTGATTCGACAACCAAGTCTTCTAATCGGCATCGTAAATTGTAACTAATAAAAGTGAGAAGAATTCGGCTTCTTCAACTTATAAGGTGAAGTGTAATTTTTTATACATACTAGTATCGATTATGTCTGAAATAAAGAAGGCGATCTTCCTAGTTCCATTAACATAAATATTTTAAAAACATCATGAACTTTCGATTCATGCCATATCATTTTTCAAAATCTGTCTAATACAACTTCTTATTAGACCAGATTCTCCAAATTAGTCGAGCTTGCACTGCAATTTATATCCTCAATTTAGTCTAGCTCTCACGATAAGTCCATTTAATAAAAGCATGTCTGCACTTCTCCTATCTCGCACAATGAAAAATAATTAACAGATGGACAAGTTTGAGAAATAAGTAGACATATAAAGAGTTTGTGCAGCTATTTAATTATACAGTTGTGAGCAATTAGGCCTCGACCGAGATGATGAAAAGCCGCTCGTGGGACAAGATTAGGTTTCTTACACGCATATTGCCAGCTCTCAGACAGCCGAGTGGGTTATAAACAAGGGCGTACTTTAAGGTATATCGTTAACTATTATTTCCAAAAAGAGAAAAGTTGAAATTATATTTCATTATTAACGCATCCTACTCTTAAATAAATTAGATACTCATTTCCTATTTACATGTAACACAACTATCTTTTTTATAAACGTTTTTGTTATTCTCACATTATTTTTAGATGCTACAGTCTTCTACAATATAAAAATGAATCGCTGAACGTTTTGCTAAGCGTAATTATCGAAAACAGCTGATCACACTCTATACCCTTTGCCACTTTTCGGGAAGCTTTCCAACGCCTTTTCTCGAAAAATCTTTCGGTTTGTCACGTAATTCGCGAACAAAAGATTCGCATTTCTATCCATTTCCAAAATATTGAATCATTTGAAAATGAATTTGTTATCATACTTCTATAATTTTTAAATTCGCATTAAATATACATAGTACGCATTATTTCACTTTAAAATTGTTCAAAGACATAATCTTTCATCAGTATCTCAGTGGATTTACGAGTATTCATAGAAGATCTCGTAATTGTAACTTTTTTGATCATAGAGCCGTTTAATATGATGCAAGACAATACGCACGGAATTGCATGCAATTTCTTGCAAAATCAATTCAATGGACGAATATTGCACGTCAGTTGACATGATTTGAGTCATGATTGCCACTAATAAAAACCTAAAATTTCATTCAATGTTTTGTCACCGGCTTAAAAATGAAAATAACAAAGCTAAGTAGAGTAAATACGAAAAAGTGGACAAACCAAAATAAAAAACATTTGGAAAACTCCTAATGAAATCGAAACATCAGATAACTAAGAAATTATTGACTCATTTCTCTTTAGAATTGCAACCTGCACGTAATAAAAATGGCACCAAACCGATAATGTTGCATGCGCGAGATCTTGGATGGAATAATTTGCATCTTGCATTGCTTCACGTTGCCTTGCATCATGTCAATCGGCCTTTATAGCAGTTTCATCACATGAAACATGAAATTTTAACTGATTCTAGAGCTAATTGAAATAGATTCGTAAACTTCTAAAGTTATTTTTTCGATCTGGATGAATGTGGATAATGCAACAAAATTGTTACTCAATTTTACTCTATAAAACTCAAATTTTCCTACTACTACTACTACTACTACTACTTCTTCTTCTTCTTCTTATTGAATTTTGATGTTTTTATATGACTCGGCTAAGCTCTATATGGTTGAAATCTTCCCATTACTAAAACTATTCGATGGTTCTCGACACAATAAAGTTCAAAATAACTGAATCTCCCCATCACAAAATTTGGTTTTTGATTCTGATTATTTATGAATCAAATTATATGTATATATATGTGGTTCAAATTTTCTCATTACTACTTCTATTTCGTGGATTTTGATGATTTTAGATAGATATTTTTTTTTAATTCTGTGACTTAAAGCTGTCGTATACAGAATTTGTTCCTCTGCAGAGCTTGAATTGAGTGGGTTTTTGTTTTCATACGCCCGTACTGTTCTTCAAAGACAATATTCATGACGTTTTTGTTGTTGAAGTAGAAATTGTGCATTGTTACATTGAATTTTACCGGCAAGAAATTTCGTACAATCAATTGCCTTGCATCTTGTAAAATGCTATTGACTTGGTTTAATTTTCCCTTTCAAATGTTTAGGAGATACGCCATTGAAAACTTTTGCTCGATTTTGGTTTGTCAGAACACAATGGAACACCTCCATAACATCATAAGATCTATTTATTCCATGATTCATAAACGGCACAGGTGAGCACGACCGGGTAAAATTGATTGTCAAATGGTGTATATGGGGCCAATGTTTATGGGTTCTCTCCTAGTGGGAAATCCATTAATAGATATTAACAGAAAATATTTCGAACTCCAAGAAATGCTTTATAATACTTGTACACGATGAGAAAAGAGAATTTGAAAACACCCTAGTTTTGAATAGTGATCCAATAAGGGATGAATCTTAATAAAATTCATTAAAAAAATTAGGAGATAAATATTTCATAGTAATACTTTCGAAGCTATTCCAAACTCTAAAAATATTTTACGAACATTTGTTACATACGACAAACGTCACAATATTTGCAAAATAGCTTGGAAGTGCATCAATATACTCGTATGTAGGATAAAACAGTATGAAATGATCATATACTAACCAAAAATTATGCATTTTATACTAAAAATACTTATATTCTTGAAACAGTATCAAATTACAAATAAAGTGCCGTTTGTATTCAAATGAAATGCACTAAATAACGGAAAGTATTATCTGTTTCATCATTAATTATAGCTTATACTCTGCGGGATTGTATACGTACATTTAAATTTTGAATTTATTCGTGCAGACTTGGAACAAAAAAGCCAGTAAGGCACTCGATTTAAATTTCTTTACTCCAATATCACCGGCCATTACTTTATAATATTATTACCTTGCTAACAAAAAGACAATTTACGATATTGCCATTTGTAAAGAAGAAGAGCTGGTTGGCTTTTAATGGAACGACCTCGAGTGGGAAATGATACAAATGGTCTTTAATATTAATAAAAGTAATTTATGCGTATAAACTGTATGTTATGACCGTATTTTAATCAATAATTTATTTAGTGGACTATCATAGCTTATTGGGCAATGTTAGAAACTGCTTATTGCTATATTTCATTTAAAGACAATGTTAATAAAATATTCGAGTGAGACCAAAGTTTAATGAACTCAATCGATACAACATATTATATATATATTATGCGTATATACGTATTATAGTTATAAGAGTTGTTTCGATGTGAAATCAGGGTTATTGTAAGGGACGTATATGAATTGCGTCCCGAAGATCTAAAAAATGCGGTACTGAATACTACTGTGAACTATCTAAATATTGATTTCTGGTTAACCATTTTTTTACCTGGAGCTTACGTAAAATACATACTATCAACGTAATAATCATAACACCTCCTCTCATAATTGGTTGACATTTTATGATAAATAAATATTTTTGCAAATTTCATTCCCATTATTTTATTTCATTATTTCATTTTAGTATTCGATTTGTAAGTATTTGAAGAGTTTTAGTTACGAGTATATTATAAAAATGTGTTGTTGTTCTAAATGTATTGGAAATAAATGCGTTGATCGAGCGCACGTGATTCGAGCGCACATATTATATAGGAGGATGTAAATAGCGCACATTTGCAGGTATAAAGATGGTATCTTCAATACCTGTATTTAGCTTAAAATGTTTATTACCGTAACTAAAAGAAGAAAAATTATAAAAGAGTTAACAACAGAGTAAAAAAGAGTTAATATTTTCTCATCAATGCGATTATAGTCATAGTCTCCTAACCTAACCTAACCTAACCTAACCTGAACTATCCTAAACTAACCTAAACTTTTTTTTGCCCAGGGGTGGGGTGAAAGCTAATGCCTTCCTCACAACGGGCGGGTGCGAATGCTATGAGTTTGTGTGGGACTCTCACCCACTAAACCACCATCCTCAATCCTCAGTCGTACGCCGGGAGGACAACAAATTGTCATTGCATCAGCGTACAACACTTGATCCTTTGGATTTTTGAGCTGTTTCTTAGCTTCACTCCTCTTCACCAGTCCGTCAAGACGGCACAAGAAGAGAGAAAGTCACTGAGCCACTCCACCTCAAGTTTTTACAGCTCCCAGGAGTGGAAACTAACCTAATCTAGCCTTACCTAACCTAACCTAACCTAAACTAAACTAACCTAACCTAACCTAACCTAACTCAACCTAACCTAACCTAACCTAACCTAACCTAACCTAACCTAACCTAACCTAACCTAACCTAACCTAACCATTCTCAAATTAAAAGGCTTCTTTGTGAAAAATTCAAAATACGTAACTATCTAATTATATTGAACCTTATACCAAAAATGTACTCATTCTTAGAAAAAACAGTTTTTTCTGCCAATATTTGATCAATATTTTATATAATATTGAACATTCGCTCATTTTGGAGAATCTTAGTTGTTGCTGATGGTTTTTTAATAATGAAAAAATTGAAATTATTGTTGGTGTCGCTCTAGAATACAATCTTAACCTAACCTAACCTAATCAACCCGGTCGAACCTAGCATAGACCTTTACAGGTCCGGATGACCGCGGGACGCAACCAGTGTGCAACGATCAATAGTGAACCTCTGAAAATGCAATTCAGGTAATAAAATAGACCAATAGAGTAAATTAAGAGGGTTGTCTGAAAAGCTTCCGGCTTAAATCTTATCAATATAGAATGGGAAATATATTTGCGCATGCGTAGAGGTATTCTCAGCAATTTTGGTGGCGCAGTTTCTGTTTTCTTGGGAATGGAAAAAATGAGCTATCATAAAATATTTGTTTTTGAAAGATATAGACACTCTGAACGGGGCAACTGAATTCACATTTGGCCGTGTCAGCTAGATTGACCACGAGCGTTGGGTACGGCCCCGGGATATTATTGAAAAAGTTAATGTGGTAGAGAACGACCTCCGGATTAAGGTTAAAGAGATGTGAGAGGCTAATGGCATTTCAAAAGAATGAATTTGTCATAATCTCACTGAAGAATTATACATATATAAATTGTCATGTTTACTTACGTTGGACCAGAAAGTAAGTACTGACTAAATAGATTATTTTTTCGATTACAAAGCATTCATTACTTTGAGGCTCTTTTCGCATTGATGATGTTAACAATTTCTTATTTCTGAAAGTGTCTCCTCAGGAATATTTGAACCACAATAAGTAGACGATACAATTGTGAAACCATTATCAAAGAAACTTCGGTGAAAGTTATGAACCTTGTCTCAGTGAAGTGGAGAATATTCTTTATATTAGAATGGTTGGTATTCAGCCCAAATTCATGTAGAAGGCAACTTGAATGTTCTGTTTATCGTCTTGAATAAAGTAAAGGGTAGCTTTTAAAAAGAAATAATAATACTTAATGATGCTAAAATGACGATTTTGGTATTTGACTTCGTTCAAGATTTGGAATTATGAGCTAAATTTGAAATAGTTCGTCTAGGAGTTTTGCCATATAAACTAAGGAAGAATAGGTTTCTAAAAAAAGTTTTCTCCTTCTGTAAGAGTTTGTTTTAATAGCTGATCCAAGTCAACTGAGACAGGGCTCGTATATCCAATGCTCAGGCAATTATTAGAAAGTATTTCTCGATAGGTTAAAAAATTTATTTCATTCAATTTTTTCCCGAGATGATAAGATTTTGACTGTATCGTTAGAGTTGCATAAGTCACCGTTCACAAATACATACTATTATTTCGTTTCAGCTAGTTATTGTCACTGTCTCTAGTTTCACGGTTTATATACTATCATCTTCCAATCACTTTGTCGATCATAATCCTGAATATACATAGTAATAATTATATTATCAAGCATATGATTTTGTTAAAAGAGCAAAAAAGGCGATGCGAATATTTCCCATACGTCACTCATCATTGCACATCATAGGCGTGAAAGTGCAACACTTTAAATTCCAACACATAACAATTTCGAACCAGATGCCTTCAGTTATTTTTCTTTCTTTAACTTGCTACCAACCGTAGCACAAATTGGACAACCAACTGACAGCTGCATTTGTTATGAGAAACAATATACTTTATTATAATACTATGAACAACTTCTGTTGTTTTGCAAAATTATATATGTAAATTTTATAGGAAACTTTGATCAATGGTACTCAATGACTAGCAGAAATATTATTTTCAGTGCTCTTCAATTGCAATAAAAGTAACTACGTACAGAAGTACGAAATTGGTCATGATCGAGGTAAGTTAGACTTGATAACCTATTCAAGTTCAGAAACATTTAATATGGGATATTTAGTTTTGCAATTCAAATTTTTTGAGAGAGTTACTAGAAGAAAAAGTAGGAAATCAAATGCAGATGGAATGCAACTTACTTAAAAAGCTTAAGTTTATGGTTGGTCTAAATAAACAACGAACACTAAATATCATTTATATAAGATAATATGAAGATATAATAGAACTATTTGATAGTAACAGATTTGATTATGAAAATATAAGGATGAAAATGGTATCAAAGTTCTAAAGAAATGTTTGATATCTATGAAATTGGCACTATTCCACCAGATTGTTTAACACATTGATGGACACGCCTGTTATGGCCATCCTGCTCACAAGGACACGCCTTCTATATCTGTCATATTTCTTAGGCTTTAGAGGTCAGACCTGCTATAGCAAGTTTATGAGACCTAGGATAGGTGTCCCACCAGGCAAGTCGTATTATGTGTTGCAGCCCTTCATATCCTCTAAATAAAATATTCGTCTGGAAGGTACATAACCTACATTTACTCGCAATGGACCTTATTATTACGTGTTGTGATGAATTATAATTTATTTTATATTGTTGACCTTTCTAAACTTGAAGCTCTTGTGCTAAGAATAATGCAACCTTATCTAACAGAGGGCACCATTTATTTATGGACAATTATTACAATAGCGTGAATCTTGCAAATAGACTTCTGCAAAATCAAACTCATGTGACTGGAATATTGCGCTCTAATAGAAGAAGCAATCCAACATTGGTCGTGAAGAAGAAACTGGGTCGGGGAGATCACATTTGGAATCGCCATAAAAAAAAAAGTATATGTGTCATAGTGGAGGAATAAGCGCGATGTAATTGTTCTTACAATGAGTCATCACCCAGCATTAGTAGATGATCAAAATCGATATGGTCAAGCAAATCCTACCAAATGATTTCATACAAGTTGCAGTTTATAACTTTCAGAGAATCATTAATAAAATATTTGGTGGAAATTGATCATAATATCAAAGATGCTCGTCATTTATTAAAGTTAACACCAGCTCATGACAGATCAACAGATCATCGGCGACCCCCTAATGTACAGCTTGGCTCTCAACATCTGGAACACATACCACGAGCAGATAATTATAAACGAATGTTCTATTTTCTGCGCTGCAGAAATTGCGCAAAAACAAACAAAAGGAGAGAGACGAATCTAAGATGCGAGATATACCAAAGTAAGTGCATTTTCATGTTTCGGAAATTGGTATCTTGGTATAAATAACTAATTCCAAAATTGTTGGAAATATTATACTCAATAAAGGATCTCAAATCATTTAGTAAGTTTTATCTATGACTGCAATAACCGCTGCGACCCACCTCAAACAAAAGGTATGTCCCGGGGGGCAAAAACAGACCACATATCTTTTCAATTCTATTTATTTGTGGAAGCAATAAGTTATGCCTAAAATTATGTAACAAAAATACTTTAAAAAATAACTAAAATGGGCGATCTATAGAGTGAGACATGATAATATGCTGGAAATTCTATAGTTGACGGAGATATACAAATGATTGATAACCTCTACTGGCATGAGACCGTTAGCATCCACGTAGATTACCAAAGTTTCCCCGAGGCTGGAATAAGGGAATGGGATAAAAGTATATACTATTTCCAATGCTTTTTCATTTGTGCTCTAACGAAAATTGAAAGAAATTTTAGAAAACGATGTTGAAGGTGTCCCAGTCAATGACAAAAGTTGTCAACGAAATACCTTACGCCGATGACAATCTTTTAGTAACCAGCTTATTTAAAGAACTGAAGAGGCTCACACTTTGTTGTGTTACAGTCTACCAGAATTGCAGACTAAATATATGGTCATAATTAAACATAGAAAGTACCAGAAAGAGAAATCGCCGTTAATAACGTACAAATAGAACAAGCAGAAAAATTATTGTACCTGGGAACAGTAAATAAACAATAAATGGTTTTGTAGCGTAGAGATACGAGCAAGAATAGCCAAAACGAGAAATTTAATGAATGAGGATGTTCTTGAACGCATGTACGCATGTACAATCAACACAATAAAGAGACGTAAGTTTGGTCATTTGATGCGCAACCCTGTTAAGTATGATCTTCAGTTGGTCGTGCGATGCTAGTTAATGAGAAGGACAAGCATAAGTCGGCACACAACACGGCACGTGTACAAGAGAAAAATTTGAGATAAACCAACTAAATCACGTACGATGCTCAAATTGCGCGTAAGTTTGGTCTCAACTATTATTGTCTTGAAACTTCAAAAAGTTAAATATAATGTTTATAATATCTTTACACTCGATGCCTGGGAATTTTTTCTTCTGAAATTATAGTTGGCATTCGAAGATGTCCATATACGCTTAATTGTCATTATACCTTCAATCTTAAAAATAATAATACGATGTTCTTATAAACACTTCTATCTGCTTAAAAAAACCTTGATCGAACGCTATTAATATATATTAATAATAAAAAATTTCAACGCATATTGGGAAGAAAAAGTGTAAGACTCATACAAAGTGTAAGACTCATACAAACATCAAGTATTTTCTATCCTTTCTATCCGCAAATCCTTCGGTGATTTGACCATTTGGCAATTCCTTTAGAAAGTCCTTTCGTCTAATAACAAATACGAAATTAAGGTCAATAGTACTTCACCTAAACCTTCCAGACAAATGAAATAAGAATTGGGGTCATCATAGAGTTAAATGATAAAAAAAATGTCTTATAATGATTAATAAACAAAGCTCTAGCTCTATAAGTTACTTGATTGACATAAATTCTGTATAAGTTTTTCTAATTTGAAGACGAAAAATCAAATATACTTTACTAAGTGAGCTATTTTATTTGCAGCATCTAGGTATCTGAAAACTTTATACTGTTCTATAGAATTCTTGATATCAATTCAAATATGACAGTTGATAGTTGAGAAAACATTGTAAAGACGTGATTTTTGCTGAAAAACAATTCTATTATACATAATCTATGTAATTTTTTTGTAACATGTATTATTCCTTTTTTTTTTCACAAAGAATAACGATTTAGGTTAATCATTTCAATTAAAAAGTAGCTCTATGATTATCCAACGATTGCCTATACGAATTATGTCGTAGAAAAAAAACCTCATTATTATATCATTCGAATCCGACCCTGATTTGTAGACGCTACATAACCTGCAATTAACTACGGCAATTTTCCGTATTCAATTCAATCTATATTGTTAATAATATAAATAACAGCTATTAAATTCTTGTATCCTGTTATAGTTTTCTTAGGCTATTTCATTTAACATTAATTAATACTAATATTGTAGCCTTGATATTACAAGGTCATAAATCTTCTTTATTATATATTGTAATACATTATTAGGAAATCCACCTACAATGTACAGTAGATGTAATACCGGGAAGTATTGTTTGGAAATATATATACGTGGGCGGTTTGACTTCAATGAAAAAGTATTAAAAAAATATTCTATTTTACATCATAATTTCCTTTTAACTCTAGAGCTGCTATCACTTCTTTATTTACCTGAAATCGCTAACCACGAATTTTTTTATTTGGGAAGTAATAGGACCTTGCCAGCTCATTCACTCAAACGTCTGTTGAAACGACAAGATTTAGTTATTAAGGTAAATTATACAAGAAAAGGTTTAAGAAGAAGAAACAGCTGAGCCTCCTAGGGCAGAGTACTAAAATTGTAACATTTTAAAGGACTATTTATTAACTGGTGGTGCAGCGATCCCGTGGGACGTGGGCGGGTTAATACCAGTTCCGACCCGTTTGTACTTGCATAAATTCGACTTTTAGTACATATATTTTGTAACTTGATTAATATTACTGAATTATTTAATTGGTCGCAGTTGATAGTGCGGATAATCGCGAATCCGTATAACTGATAATCGAGTTTCTCTAAACATTTCAATAGTGAAATAATCATACAAGCAAATAAGTTAAGACGGTAGCATCGAAATATATTTATTACATTCCAATATACTTACAATTGACTAAATTGATATGTAATTCGAATGGATTAATGTGAACGAGATATGGATATGCAATGACCTTTCAAATCTAAACTATTTCAGGTAATAAGAATATTCTAGCAAAACCTCGAACCGGAAGTTTAATGCTTATTAGGAATATGTATTCATTTTATTTTTATGACTTATATTGAAAATAAGTACGGATTTAGAATGCCAAATTTATAGATATCTTAAATAAACATTTACGTAGAGGCTCAATGGTCTAGGGGTATGATTCTCGCTTTGGGTGCGAGAGGTCCCGGGTTCAAATCCCGGTTGAGCCCATCTTTTTATGCATTAAAACTTCATATAACAATTTGAGACTTTTTCTGTATAGATCCACAGGAAACTTCAAAATGTATTAATTATAATATATTTAACAATTTTTTTGGTAATGAATTGTTTTGTATTTAGATCTCTTCTGAATGGAAATTGAATTTTAAAACAAGTAAAAATTGACATTTATTTCGACTAAGACCAAAATACTTCGAAATGTCAATTTGTAACAGTTTAAAAGTCTACTTTACATACAGAGGAGACCTGAAATCAAGACAATTCAGCAACAAAAACTGATGAAAGGGTCTAAGAAATAAGAAGCCAAGGAAAAAAATATAACGATCATATACCTAGGGAACACAAGTTCAAAGACAAGTGACATCCGAAGACGAAAATTTGACTTGTTGAAAGTATAACGACCAGATATGATATCGAATTATCTTCAAATATACTACTAAACTGTAGACGATCAAATTAAGCGGAAAGACAATTAATTGATCCATTAATGTGGATAGGGCCCAAGTACATCAAGCCTATCTATAATGAACATAGATCAATAAACTCTCTTGTAATTGCCTTGCAATCATATATTTTCCGTAAATTGTACTAAGATATGATAAAAATTTGGAGAGGTTGATATAAGATCAAGAGAACTCGATGAAGGTTCTAATCGAGGTCAATGGAAAATAGTTATAGCACGTCAATGATTACGATTCTCAGTCAAAAAAAAGCGATCAGAGATTAACTAATAAATACAAAGATATACTATTATATGAATTTACTTCCAAATAAGAAGATAAGCTAGAGGAACACTTATCAGTGGCACAGCTGCTTCCATTGATCTATGACCACAGTCAAAACGAACGATGGGATATAAGTAGAATCAGACTAAAATGAGAAAATAAGCAAGAGAAACAATTATTTATGACAGAACTGCTTCCATTGGTCTATACTCACGATTCTGAGTCAAAAAGAACGATCAGAGATATATTATTAGACGGAGAGAGAAACTATTATATGAGTTTACTCATATTTTGTTACTAGAGAATATTAAATTCAAGTTTTTTGCGCAAAAGTTAATAATATTATTCTTTTAGTCATTAGCACACTTTTTTGGAAATTCCTCAAGTTGTAGCTAAAATATTCATCAATATAGTAGATAGAGTTGAGCTGTAGAAATAAAATCAAATCAATACAATTCGTTTCTTCTTTTGATGTTCTTTTCTCCAACCGGTATATTTATTGAATTGTAATGAACCAAGATGATTAAAATATAAACACTATTTACTCCGGATGTAACACAAGCAAATGAAACATTTTAATAAAAATGTTTACAACTTATATGCATCATTCTTGTTGAGCTTTCGCTGAATTCCGTGAAACCTCTTGGGAAAATCCGGGTACGAAACTGGATTATATCATACATGTAGTCATAATATGTAACCACAATCACCAGAATAATGCTCATTCTCACATCTATGATCTCAGAAATGTCAAGATGATATTAATTGCTCAAGAAATTATTTATCTATGATAATTTTACGTTGTGTTCTAATATACTTAGTAAAAAATCGTGACTCGATATCAGTATATAGCAATTAATACTCGGTGAGATCGCACACTATAAAAATATAATAATATAATAAGCAATTTAATGTAATTAAGAGGTAAAAAGTAATAAGTATACGTTATTGAAACAAATTTTTGTTTGGGATTGATTTTTATTCAAAGACAAGGACTCTGCAGGTGGTCAACTAAGTTGCACTGTCGTCACTGGTTTGGTAAAATTTGACAAAACTAACTAAGAAAAGATTGGTCTTGAGTTAAATGCCGAGGGAAATTACAAGAAGAACCTAATCTGAATACTATGTGAAGTATTAGTAAGAATCTGTAAACTCATCTTCTTCCGATGAAGATGACGAAGGTCCAGGACGTCCAGCATTATTTCAGTTGATATAGCCGCTTCTAACAGGATCCACTCACGGATCAATCCATGGAACGAGTCATTTCCAGAATAATATCTGCGGAACTTTTCTCCGTTTTTTTTTGCTGTTTTTGTTTGTAAAAGCAACGTATACATATAATTTAGAGCAACCGAAGCTATTTTTCCGTTTATATTGATAAAAAAATGGTTTTTGCACGTTCTTCGGATAAACTTCATTATTTCCATCGCATTATTGCTTCTGGACAAATTTACTTGGATTTTGATAGTATTTATGATGCAAACAAACTTTTGTTCAGCATTAAACAACAGTGGCACACACTTTGCAGACAACTTATTCATATGTAATTATTTATGCAATATATTGGTTTGATTTAGTTACAATATTTATTTCATTAATCATCATATATACTTCCAGGGCATAGAATTTATTATCCTCCACTTACAGATCAATATTCCCGGAGCTTTTCACCGTTTTTTTTTCACTATTTTTCTTTATAAAAATAACGTATAAATATAGATCAGAACAACGAGAGTTGTTTTTTCCTTTAAGCTCTGAGAATAAAAACTATTCGCTCTATTTGGGTATTGAAACTAATTTATTCGTGAGATTTATTAGGAATTTTGATAACATCAAATACAATCACTATAGCGGAAGTGATGTCAATCTCACCATAGCCGCCATCGTTAATAGGAATGAAAATTGTTGGTGATAGTAAACGTTAATGGCCAATAATTACTTCTTTTATTGTTTTTTGAGACAAGTTAATGAAGTCATAAGTTAATTACATTAAACCTTGATTATTTACTTATAAAATGAGAATCAGTAGAGTACTTAGCTATATCCCTATGATGTGTCAAATGTAAAATCTCTTCCTAAAGCAAATGCATAAAGATGAGGCACTAATTCTATGTCTTTAATTATTTCCCGTCTAGAATTCTACGTTGCAAACGATGAATTCGACTAAACTTCCAGTAAATATCCTCATATTTTCTAGTTACGTCAATTGAGCCCTATCGTTCTAAAAATTTACCAAAAAATTCGAAAATCACATAAAACCAAGAAAATTTTTCCATATTCCCCACTTTGGGTGCTATCCATAACAATAAGTAATTCCCACTAGAACAGTTCTGTGATACAAATACAACATTCCTCCTATCCAAACCAATACCGATTTCGAATGACCAGAAAGGAGCTAGTCTTCAATATTCAAGTACTAAATGACTGATTTTGTATATTAGTTTAGTCCTAACTGTATTCTCCTTCAATTCCTTTGTATAGTGATTCACCATCCTCGATTTTATATCTCTATTTCTGTTATTCAAATCATGAAATTCCAAGCGCTTCTTTAACATTATGGAGAATATTTTTTCCAGTTTGAGGGCAGTTTATAGTATACAGTATGATATTGAAGAAGTGATTTTTGATTGGGATAATTGTAGTTAACAGATATACAATAAAAAATATCAGTTGATGGTTATCCCTCAAATTTTACAAGGCTGTCATATTCTGCTGTTGATCTTTTTAAACTTTCTCAATTTTTCAATGAGATTTTTGCAGTGTAGAAGGAAATAATATAGTCGATGATACAATAGGTATTAAAATTTTAACTTAATTTTTGTTAGTCATTATTTGTTCATAAAAATAACAAGGTCGGTTCTTCTAGTGCTACCATCATTGATAAATTGATGATGCGTTTGAAAATACAGTAGAAATGCAAATATTCACAAGGTGATTTAATTAACAAAGTATCCAATGTTTTCATTTATATGCGAATAAGTTATTTTGAAACGCACAAAATGGAAATTCCTCATTTACACGAATCACGAACAATCCGATATTTTATAATTCATACAAATACGGTATGAAAAATAGAACTCATTATCCTCCATGAAGGTTGTTTACTTTAATCTTCGGAAACAAATTTTATTCACATTAAGATTTTTTTCTCGAATCTCCCAGTACATAGAATAGACAAAATTAGATATTAACTTCAAGGTTTGTCTTCCATTTCTAAGAAAAGATAAAAAAGCTGAGGAAAATTAACCGGTAAATTATTTACCAAATTTTATATACCTGAAAGTCTAAAGTAAATTTTGTCTGTCTATGAAACTGAAAAGACAATACCCCATATTTATAATAATATAAAAAGCCATAGTGTGATGAGACACAATCGTTAATATGTATATAATTTATTTAGTTCTGAATTTGACATTTAAAATTTTTTAAACTCTTGAAAGTAATATGATAATATGGTAACTCAACCCAATCTAATTCTTAATAGGGCATTCATTCCAACGAACTTTCAACAATTTTGCAATATGACGTTTGTGAGTTCATAATTTAAAGCGTTTCTCAAGTACTTTTTCTGGTTGCTTTGTGACTATTCTCTTACTACACTAGTTTGAAAATTTTATTTTTTTGTCTCTGGTTGATAATGTGACTTATGATAAGTTTTTATTTAAAAATTTTAGTTTGAAGAGCTCGAGTTCTTTCTCTGGTATATAAATTATATTCAATCTACTCAATATACTCAATCAATTTTCGTGAATAAATATGTATTCTAATGCAAAATACATTCAAATACAGAATACAAAAACGAATCCAAACTTAACGATTTCCTATTATAGTTAACAAAGAATAAAATAACTTTTTCAAAACGGATCTCACTTCCCCTCAAAAGTAGGCAGTGTGTTATCCAAGAGTACGCAGACCACCCCTTTTCGGCCACAAATAATCATATGCGGCGCAAATTTCATGAAACCATTTTTACAGGTTTTTCACTGTAGCAGTTCTGTTTCTGAGGGCTCATAGTACATTTCATTGTACGCAGGAGATGTTCCACTAATTTCTCCTGATGGAGTACCATTTCGATTTTTTTTTTTTAGAAGTTTGGGATAAATCTGCTTTTCCTTTTTGTTTTTTCTATTTTTGGTTTTTTGTTCAAGTCTCTTCTAACAGTTTGTCTATTTTTCTCCTCCAAATTTTGATCAAATCCTTCCTTGTAGGGTGTACTTGTTAAAACTTCCGACTTCTCAATCATAGCCTTCCTTTTACCGCTTTTTTAGTTGCTTTTGGCAATGGGCACAAATGAACAACAATTTCGCTATGTTGATTAACAACTTTCTACTTCAAATGAGATGTGGTGATATCCAGTTATAGTTCATTTAGATTGTGATTTTTCTGCTTTGAATTTGTTTGTCATGTCTCTGAATAATTTTTTTCCGTGGGAATGTAATACGAACTTAACTCATTATCATTACTAAAAGTGTACAGATCACTTGGCCCGATTGTGGGATTCCTTTCTTTTTTCTGGAGTGCGTGGATATGATAGTTTCACTTGCCGTCAACGAATAACCTGAAAGGAAAATAATGGGTTATTTTGCAATACTTAGAAAATACTGGCTTATTAACTCTCTTGTATTTTACATTGTGGCAATTGGTTTTTCAGAGATAACGTTTGTGGATGCTAAAACTGTCGGATGTTTGGTACATTTTTAAAAAGCTCTTGTTCCACTGCGACATTAGAAGTAATAGTATTACGGATGGCAATAACCGAAGGCGACAAGGTTATTTGCGTCAGATAAAAGTCTACCGAAGTTCTAATAGACACATCATTCATTTATCTGGATGAAAATGATTAGATGAAAATGATTTGACAGTCATGATGTAGTAAAATTCGGCTGGGTTGCTGCAAAGACGGTTCCGTGCCTAATGCTTTATTAATATCTGCTAAAAAAATTAAAAACTGTGCAACTGATTACAATGAATATATGATAGCAGAATTATTGGAAATGTGGTTCAATGAAAAGCTTTTACCTAACATTCCACCACAGTCAGTTATCGTTATGGACAACGCATCCTACCATTCGCGGCAGCTCCTTGAGATACCAAATAAAAGTCCAAATCTCAAATTTTAACAATTGTGATTGAACAAAATATTCCTATTCCTGTCAGCGATCGTAAAAGGCCCAACAAACAAAGAATTGCTTACTGTTATTAAAGGTCTAAACTTTATATATGTACAGTGCTTTTCAGATAAAAGTATCCACCTTTAATAACTTTTGTAATACAGGTATTTAGAAAAAATCCAAAAATACGTCAATTTATGTTAGAAGGGGCAAGCATTATGGCTTATTTAAACTTACTGGAAAAGCCACCCCCTCACCCCTAGCAGCATCCCCTTTATTTTTTTAAATTACTTGTCATATTTTTTATGTAAAATTTGGATACTCCTCTTTGAGCTGATTTCAAAAATATATAATACTTGTAAGTTAAAGTGGTTAGTTTATAAGATAAACAATTTTTCTTTTAAGAGCACAAATTTTACTTATTATTTACTTTCACCTTATTTGCCTGTACTAAAATGGGTTGTACAACAGTTCAAAACCTTTAATCTTTTTTACTGTGCTATTTATTATGAAGTTACAATAAGTGTTCAAAATGAGTACCATTCACTTCCATACAATGGTATAATCTATTTTGAAATGCCTCTCTGACATTGCTTAATACGGCTGGATTTAATTGTCGACATTCATTTTCTATCCTCTCTCGTAAATCATCCAGAGATTCTGGTTGGGTAGCTAAACTTTTGTTTTTAAATACCCCCATAAAAAGAAGTCTAGGGGTGTTAAATCCGGTGACCTAGGTGGCCACTCCATCATCTGCCCCCTTCTACCTATCCAACGAGCGGGGAATGTTTCGTTTAAAAATTGCCGGACAGGCATAGCATAGTGTGGGGGAGCTCCGTCTTGTTGAAAAACCAGTAAATCTTCGGAAAGGTTATCATCATTTTCTATTATTGTTGTAATACGTGGGTCAACCCCTTCCCTGAGTAACTCAAGATATGATTCACCATTTAAATTTCCGTTGATGAAGAAAGGTCCGACAATGTGGTCACCTAGGATACCACACCAAACGTTTAACTTTTGGGGATGTTGTGTATGGAATTCACGCATAATATGTGGATCACTTTCAGCCCAATATCTACAATTATGCCTACTTACTAAGCCATTTAATGACCATGAGCATTCATCAGAAAAGCAAATATTGTTTAACAATTGTGGATTGTCATTGATAATTTGCGTCATTGATTCGCAAAACTCTAGACGACGATCAAAATCATCTTCATTCAACTCGTGCATCAACTTAACTTTGTATGGGTGGTACTTGAATTTATGTAGAACTCGGAAAACTGTAGAAGATGAAACACCGATCGCTCTACTTATTGTTGACAACGATCGGGGTTGTTGAGCCTCTGTCAAACTTTAATAAAAAGTAGAGTTTTTTGTTGTTTGGATTTTTTAAGTAGAATAAATAGCACAGTTAAAAAGATTAAAGAGTTTGAACTGTTGTACAACCCATTTTAGTACAGGCAAATAAGGTGAAAGTAAATAATAAGTAAAATTTTTGCTCTTAAAAGAAAAATTGTTTATCTCATAAACTAACCACTTTAACCTACAAGTATTATACATTTTTGTAATCAGCTCAAAGTGGAGTATCCAAATTTTACATAAAAAATTAGAAAAGTAATTTAAAAAAATAAAGGGGATGCTGCTAGAGATGAGGGGGTGGCTTTTCCAGTAAGTTTAAATAAGCCATAATGCTTGCCCCTTCCAACATAAATTGACGTGTTTTTGGATTTTTTCTAAAGACCAGTATTACAAAAGTTATTAAAGGTGGATACTTTTATCTGAAAAGCACTGTATAAATTTATTATATTTATTATATTAACAAGCTGTGCAAAGAACGGGATCATACTCTTCTCAAACTACCTCCTTACTATTGCATATTTAACCCTATGGATTTAATATGGGCAAACGTAAAATCAGAATTACGAAAATGTCATCATTCTCCAGAGCTGAGTAGAGAGGTTGTAGAATTCGTAAAGTAAGTTCTAGCAGCAGACCGTCAAGAGCTTTGGAAGAACTGTGTTGAACATGTTTTGAAAGAAGAAGATTAGTATGTGATATCACCTTCTTAATAACCCATCAAAATTCAATCAAATAATGACTATAATTCAGACTATTCTCACTAGTACGATACTTTGTAATTAAAATATTTTTTTCTTTTGTTTTATTTCAAGGAATCTATTTTCCTTCATGGTTTTTGCATTGAAATTTAGTTTTCCAGAAAAGGAAACGAATGGGGTACAAAAAGGACTCCGTTCACGTCTGGTACTCTGTTTAAACCAAACGATCTCACAGGCCGTCCAATTTATAATGATTTGATTGACTTTTAACGAATATTTTCTCGCATAAGATATACATGTTTTTAAATGTATTTATAAAAATAATATATTTATGAAATGAAGTATCTACGCCTATGGTGGAGCAAACAAAATTGTCGGCAAGGGTTTCGAACCAGTTTTTATAATATGCAATTGATATTGAAAGAACTATACTATGACATCAATAGATTTCTTCAATTGTAAACAGCTGTCCCTCACTCATGTAATAAACTACAATTTCTCCATCTTGATAAAATATACATTTTTATATGGACATATTAATACTATGTGCAAAGTTCGAATGAATTAACATAATTTGTTGTATTATAAACTATATCATACGCCGTATAGTTTTTATATAGAAAATTATATGTATTATTTTTTAGCAGCTAGGCAATGGGAATTACCCATATATATATCAAACACGTATGAATTAAAAAACGTATAATATTGATTATGTAATTATAATGACGTACTAGTATATGTTCTATATTGATTCAGCTTATGATGAAAATTAAGGATGTTTTGGTAATCCCTAGTTTTTGCTAGAATGTAATCATAAACGCTTCTCCGAAATATTCTCAAATTTTTTGTTCAAACTGTTATATATTGATGAAATAGTTTCTTGGAATATCTGTAATAAACATACTATTTTGTCAAATATCAACCACTAAAATTTTTTGTAACTTAAACTCCAATAGTGGATGTTGAGCAAAAATATACCTTTTAAAAAGGATATGGTCAGATCTTAAAGATATAGATTGATTCAGTACCATAAACCGTAGTATGAAATATTTGCAAACGACAAACTTGTACGTGATGCTGATATTTTAGCATCGCCTCCTACCATCCCGAACTCAATCCTATCGAAACTGAATGACAGGAGGATGCATTTTTTCAATAAATGTCGGTGTCACAGTGAAAATCGCGTTGTAAGGAAGCGAAACTGAAGAGATACCTATAATAGATAGAGTGGTTGATGAATTGAACATCAACAAAAAAGTGATGATAATTATGACTTCGATTCTTCTGAAAAACACTTAGAGAAAAGAAGTCATTATCTCGAATCGACAATTAGCAAAGTATCGAAATATTTTTTAGCGCATTTCTTACATTTCTAGCATTTTGTTCGTCCCTCTTTCTGTCTATAGCAGTGATATCTCCTCGCAGGAAGTCACTATAGCGACCTCAGTTCTTTACATCTTATTCCTGTATAGCTGTAGATGTGTCAAAACGAAAGAAATTTCGGGCATTTTCAGAAAAAAATCAGTTGAATTAACCAAAACCAAAATTAAGTGCTTACAAAATTGAAACATTTATTTATAAATCATATTTTACACTTCATAAAACAATTATTATGAGAATTGTAAAGAAACAGAGGCGTATAGCAAGCTCAATATATGACGCTTAGGGGAAATTCACCTCTTTACCAAACTGCATCCCTGAGTTATAGGGCCACAAAGTTGGGTCACCAATTTCGAAAAAAAAAAAAGTATTTCTTTGGAGCCCTTTAACATGAAAATACCGAATTTAGTACACCGTATGAGACTGTTACCGGGCTTAATATAATGGATAGCAATAGGTGTTGGAACCATTCTGGAGTGTTATTAAGGATGATCTAACCTTTAAATTTGACATAGGTTTTTTATCTGTCAGTTGGTTTGAAAAGTTTGATTTTTGTGCCATGGATAATTCAATTCTTAAGCTTCTCTACTCTTTCAATTTTCCATAATAGGAAAGTCTTAAAACCAAGCATATGTTTTCAACAATGTTATTTGTAAACTTAAAAAAGTGGATATATGAATTTATACATCAAATTTGATAATTTGCAATTCAGGTCTTGTACTAATTGGATTGTCATTTTTTACTCTTAGACAGAAAATTATTTTTCGCCAAAAATTAAAGTCTACTACTAGCCAGTGGCTGAGGATCATTTTTTATTACATTGCATTGGTTTTCTCAGAAATCATCGTCCCCCATTGAGGTCCGGTAAACAGGGAGGCCAGTTTTGACGATAATATTTTCCTCCTTTAATTAACTCATATAGATAGTGACGGTTTGAAAATTCTCTTAAATTGATACTGAAATAAGGTGGTGCTCCATTATGCATGAATAAATATTTCAATCCTAGTTATATTGGTATATTTTTACAGTTAGGTAACTGCAAGAATGGTTCGGTAGTCTTTCACTTACCATTTCTTAAAGCTATTGATATTTTCATGAAAGTTATAGAGACAAATTCTAATATAAATAACTATAAAAAGAATGATGAGATTAAATTAGATGAGCTATGGCGAAGAAGCCGTGAATTTACTGTTGATCTATTGATCTATTGTGTACTCCATTCAGTTAGCATCGAGCCATCATCAAGTACCTGTATTCAAAAGGGTAAAGAGGTAAGCAGATTTACGAAGATATGCTTAATACCCTTTGTGATCAATGTCCTTCGTATGCGACCGTGTAAAAAATTGGGCTGCAAGCTTCAAAAGAGGTAAATTTTCCATTGAAGATGATGACCGATCGGAAAGGCCAGTTTCTGTGTCAGTCCCCGAAAATATCGATGCAGTTCATGACATGATTTTATTGGACCGTTGAATTGGGCTAAAACGGATATCTGAAGCACTGAATATTTCATACGAACGCGTTCATCATATAGTTCAAGTCAATTTGGACATGAGGAAAATTACTGCAAATGTTGACCAAAAGCGTTCGATCTGTGCTCGACTTGAAAACGATGTAGACTTCTTAAGCCGAATTTTTACTATGGATGAGACTTGGGTACATTTCTACGATCCAGAAGCAAGGCAACAATTGATGGAATGGCGACACTCTGGTTCTCCAAGACCTAAGAAGTTTGGTGTCCAAAAATCTGCTGGAAAAGTTCTTACTTCAGTTTTTTGGGATTGCCATTGATTTTTTGGATAAGGGTATAACAATAAGTGGAGATTACTATTCGACATTACTGACCACTTTACGAGAAAAAATTAGAGAGAAAAGACGCGGAAAGCTATCCAAAGTTGTTTTGTTTTTGCAGGACAACGCCCCTGCACACAAATCTCATGTTGCGATGCAAAAAATTCGTGAATTAGGGTTTAAATTACTAGAACACCCCCCCCCCCTCATTCACCAGATCTAGCACCGTCCGACTATCATCTCTTTCCTTGACCGAAAAAAGTTTAATAGGTAATAAATTTTCTTCCAACGAGGAGGTAATAGAAACTGTGGAGGTCTGGTTCGCAGAGCAAGAAGAAACATTTTTTTGAAAGGTCTAGAGACGTTGCAGTTTCACTATAATAAATATATGCAATTAAGAAGAGAATATGTTGAGTAATAAAATATTTTGACATTGAAATTTTGTTTGGTTCTATAGTAGGCTAAGAATTTTTCAATATATCCTCGTAATTACATCATCTTGTACTGCAAATTTTTAAATTCTTCACTATTTTTAGTTTCATGCCAAAATACAAACACTAATAGCAAAGCAAACGAAGCATGGAGACTAGTTGTAAAGAAAATATTGTAGGTATTACATTTATACAGTAATGGAATCACTGTTTTTGAATATAAAAAAACTAAAAGTAACAGATTACTACATTATCACTTACTGTTATATACATATTGTATTTAGATAACATTTTGCAATTCACTGAAGTTTCGATTATTTTTATACAGGGAGGTCAAAGATTTGGAGAAATTCAAATTATATGACCTACTACTTTAAGTTTTGAGGTTTTTTATTTATTTTTGATCTTCCCTACCTTCTGTAACGCAATGCTTCTATAAGTAATCCATTTTCTTTTGAATAATCACACATTTTTTAACCAACACTCAGAGCAATATAGAAAGAAGAATAGCCTCCACAATTGTAAATTAATTCTTCAAATGGCTCTCTTAGTAACAAATTAAATACTTTTTATATATTAATTGGCCATTCATCATCCACTAGTTTTTGATCTATTTCTGCTCTGTAAAATTTGCTTCATCATCATTCATTTTCTAATACTATTTGGACATCAACAAACATTTGGTTTACATTTTAATTTAAACCAAAACATTTAGTGTATATATTTTGAAACGGTTACAACTCCAACTCTGTATGCGAACAAACAAGATCGAAAGTACGTCTTGACCTTTACAGCGGCCTTGTTTTAATTATTTTATCAATGTGGATCATCTTTTACCGTAAAAGAATCGCATGTTTGGAACGGTTGAAAGGGAAGTGGCATCTATTATTGTTTCCGCTAAGTTAAAATAAATTACGTTCTGTGCTTCTATTTGTTTAATTATTTCGTCAACTTATAACAGTCAAACCTTGATTTAAAAAAATTATTAAAGATTAACAACAGCAATTCATCGATGAAATTATGGGTAGTAATCATGGAATAATTATGTATTTGAAGTAGTTACTCACGGAATGATTTGAACTGCGATGGTTGTGACAATTTTAAATTTTGTTTATTCACAAAGATTATTTCAACTATCTCAAAAATTATGTCATAATAAGAACCTTTTTTGGTAAATTACAAGACACGTGTTGAATTTAAACCGATAAAATCTTCATTCTACACAAAATTTTTAACGCCATCTGCTCTATGAAACGAATCTTGAACTAACATTTTGTTGAAACTTAAATAACGATATCTCGAAAACGAAGCGAATTATTATCGTTCTATATGCTAAAGTTCTTATCAGATTACGGCGCTACGAAAGTCGTCCTCTTCTCAAGAAAAGAGTTGTCCTCATATATACCATTGCCAAAATTTGCCACCACTACAAAAATTACCAGTGGTAAATGAAGCTCTTCCGATCTTGCTGACAATAGTGATATTTCAGAACTGAGTGAACCCCCATAAACAAATAATTATGAAGCAGGCTGTATCTGTAATGATTAAGGAATGGACACCAATTTTTACCTGTGGTAATGCAGACAAAATAAACTATGACAAAGCTGTGCAAGTTAATAATAAAACTGAGTAAGAAGTAAAAGTGTTGTTATAAAGTTAGCTTTGCAATCAAAAAGTGTGGCAATACTCCAATTTGCCTTTTACCAAAAAATATTGCAATGACTCTTTCCTAACTAACTTTAACATCAGTTTCAAATTAATTCTAGATACCCCAGCCGAAAGTTATTATAGATAGATATCCAATAGTATTAGATCAAGTAGATCAGCTGATATAAGTTGGGTACCAGATGATTCAGATGATGAGGAACATTTTAAAAAATAGTGCGAAATGTCACGTTTTATAAGAGAGTGCCCAAACTCTTGATGGGATTGCCAAAAAAATCATATCAACTAAAAAATTTTTCAAGAGATAATATCCCTTCCAACTAAAGACATTAATAACTTTAAGGAAAATTAAATTGAATGATTCTTTTAGCCTTACATTTTCGAGGTGCTTTCTATAACATTCTTGTATCTCTGAGTCTCTAAGTATATTTATTCGAATCTCGATTTTTTTAAACGTGATACATTTTTTGAATGGAATTCCAATATTTGTGATAGTGATCATTATTGCAACACCGCCTAAAGCCACTATTTAGTAAAATATCTGTAATTCTATACCCATTACCAGCTAAGATAATGACGGCATCTTCTGAAGGCGGTACTGAGTTCTTCATATAATAACATGAAGTTTTATTGAAGGATACGCTTCATTCTGGTTATGAAGGTTTTGCACAGATTCTGAAACAGGATAGTGGGTATTAAAAAAATATAATTGTCGGTATATTAATGAAAATATGATCGTATGTGATCATTGGTCGATTGAAATTGGATTTTATGAAATCACGTCACAATGAATTTTGTAATATAAAATTGTTGTAGTAAAAATACCTAGCTATTGTTTAGGTCCATAAAACTATGAAAATAATGTTTCTAATAGAAAGTGAATATGTCAATCAAATACCTCTTAAGTTATAGTGAAAGCATGTGAAGAAACATATATAGGTTTCTTGAACTTCGAAATTCGAATGTTTTTTCCTCATTGCCTCTAGTGCAGATGTTCTATTCATTTTCACTGTAGTTCACTGATATCCACAACTTATTTTGTGTGTTCAAAGATGTCTCAAGAAATCGGATCAATAGTTCCTAGTCAAAAATTGATAAAAACTGATAATATCGCAGCTTCTATGAGCAGAAGCTGAATCTGCATAATGGATTTGTCAGTAAAGCTGCATAAGTAGATTTTAAATAATTTTTAAGTTATGCTGATAGCACGAGGATTGTATCAAATGATCAAGTATGGAAGAATATATGGGGAAAAATCCTTTCAAGGGCAAATCGTTTAGATTTTGTTTTAACATGACGAAATTTCTTCTAAAATTTCATTTTGTATGGTGAGAAGACACACAATTTCGATAGGAAAATGCCCAAGAAATTCCAAAATCCTGTTATCAAAAGACAGTGCAGATTCTAGATGAGAAAACATAATCCGCTTTCGGTGAAAATCATGTTTTTCTTCCTATTTACATTAATAAAACCCAGTTTTCAATGGAAAGGTCAAATTAGATTTACAGGTGCTTCGCAAAAATTGTAATATGAAGATGGGAATAAATATGTTCAAAGCTGGAAACGGAATGCAGAAAAGAGTACTGAACTGTAGACAAAAGAAAATTTAAGCTCCTCAAATAGTACAATGATATTTACCTTTTGTCTTCTTTCAATTGGTGATTTAAATGTATCGGAAAGTTAACATGTAAGTCTATAATTATATCCATATATTACCATCAAAACAAAGTCATGTAAATCAGAAAATCTCTGAATTTCTTGAGTTTTGAGTATTTCATAACATTGGATTTATTGGAAAAACTTCTACAAAGTTATTCAGGACCGATGACAGTACTATAGTTTCATGAATTCATATAATTATCATTGCCATATCCTGCGGGAGATTATGTGGGCGGAAAAATTTGTAGGCTAACACTTAGATGATGCTACAAGTATTAAATCCATTCGATTTTCAGCTAGTCCTAGTCTTCAAAAGACACATATATGAATTGGGTAGCTGTTTTATTATTACGTTATACTTTTTAAAGTTTGAAAAATGGATTAAAGGCAATTTCGTGTGTGGATAAATGATAAAAAACACTATTGAACCCAATACTTGGCCTGCTAAGCATTGTACGAATTTTGTCCTTGGAAAATCAACCATGGAGAAGTGTATTGTAAAGTTTAAACGATGCGAAATGAGCACTGAGGAAGATACAAGCAGTGGACACTCCGTAGAGGGTGCCACTGATGATAACATAAAAAATCTCCACAAAATAATTTCGGATAACCGAAAAGTGAAGCTGAATTTTTTCTATTCTTCTGGAATGATCAGTATTAATTATTTCCTTCGAAAGCAACTAGAGGGAGGTCCCGTAGCCGTTTCATACTTCCTTCAGTTTTAGAGCGATTTTCTATGTTTTTTGATGCGTAGAATTGATTTTTTGAAGGTGTCGAGCCCAAATCTGGTCCAGTAGTTTGTTAAAAACAATTTATTTCTTTATAAAAGAGGTTCGTTTTAAAAAGATCTACAAAAAAGGACTCCTCAGTTTCTTGTAAAAAATTAACATTTAAGAAGTTATAATATAATGCGAAATTGAGTTTCTTCACAATTTATCAGTTATTACTTGGTTCCTACATGACGTAAAAAGATTTAAAGTAGCTCATTTTAAACTTTAACGCTTATGAGATATGATAGATGTTTTAAATATTATCTGTTATAAAATTACAGAAGTTAGAATATACAAATTTCATGAAAATACATTTAGTACTAAGATATTTGTCGAAACAAGTTTTAAAAAAGGTAAAATGCAATAAAACAATTAAATGAGAAATATATTTTAATATCAATATATTTTTGTGACAATATAAAATTAACTTCAATTAAGTTATTGCAAAGAAGTAATCGCAGGCGTGATTCAGTTCGCGAACGCGCACTTTATTCTCTGATCACGCAGTTTCAAACCTGTATAACTTTACAAATAAAGGTCGACAAAAAAATTGGAAATCCTCAAAATGTTGGTATTGATTAGCACTTTAAGATACTACAAAATGCATCTCATGTTTTAAAATTTATATACCTTTAAAACACTTATAAACAATTACGGTGCTTAATTTCATAAAAATTTATGCATTAAAACTTTTGTAACTTTCTTTGTAACAGATAATATTTAAAAATCTACTAAATCCGATTTCGATGTTAAATCTTAAACTTTAAAAATGAGCTGCTTTAAATCTATCTACGTCATGTAGGAACCAAATAATGACCAATAAATAAAATAAAATAAAGTGAAAAGAAACGTCAATTTTGCAATAATTTTGCATTATATTGACGATAATTTTTAAAATATTTATTTTTTGCAAAAAACTGAGGAGACCTTTTGTTTTTATAAATCTTTTCAAGGCAAATTTTTTTAATTAAATTTTTTTTTCATATCTCTCTTTGTTTGAGAGTTATAGCTTTATAAAGAGATAAATTGTTTGTAACAAATGATTCGACAAAATTTGGGTCAGTACCCCCAAAATATCGATTCTACGTATCAAGAAAACATAGGAAAATGCTCTAAAACTGAGGGTAGTATGAACGGATACGGGGCTCCCCGTAGCTACCGTACTTTCTGGTTATTTTATTCTTATACGAAGATGTTTTTTATATTTTTAGTTGACTTAGCAATAAAAGCTGACTTTTTTTAACGATAATTAATTTTTTTCAATGGAAAAACTACTAGAAATTATCCCGGAACAACGATTAATTATTATGATTTTACTACCTTTAATTTGTTAAAAAATTTATAATATTTCGTTACACACAATTTAATATGTATTATCATTCGTTTAATCAGCTCTTTATTTCAATTAATTACTAAAGTGACCTTCTGTGGTTTACCCAAAACGTTTAATTATTAATGATGTATTATTTAGAGCAGTATTAGCATAAATACATGAGTTTAATTTGAATATAATAAAAAATATATCAAAAAACTATTGTCTAGAAGCTTGCAAAACTACTTAATATATTTTTTACGTAATATGATATGTGAAATAATCATTGTTACAGTGTTTAAACAAAGTGGTGATGAAATATACTCATAGTCAAGAAATTATTCCGTTTGATAATCAAATGAACTTTTCGCTTTTGTTCTTCTAAGCATATATAGGGTACAACAATCGATTATAATGTAAACAGATGTACATTTTCCCTATTTTTATTATTCATTATAATCATATTATAATTATTTGTTCTCTAGAACGATATTTTTTTCGCATTACTATCCTACTATGATTTTCAATTTTAGCATTTCTTTTTATATGTTTTTCCAGTAAAAATTTTCCAGGTTGTCTTGAAGAAATGCATATTTCTTGATATAATTGAAAATATGTATCGTATACACAAAATGCAAATAAGTATGTTGTATGTGTTTTTCCGTTCTATTGTTATAGATCTTCATAGAATACTGATAATACTGATTTCAGTTGATCTATCTTCTGATTTCTTTCAGTTGAGAAATCGTTTCATAACATTATAAAGCCACTTTTCAGAGTTCTCAACCTAGCCTCAAAATCATCAATGGATATTTTTAAATTATAAATCGAGTTGTGAATCATCTCATAAGTATTCTCATAGCATTGAAAATCAAATTTCTTTAAAAATAAATAACTCGATCTCTTGTATAAACAATCTGTTTTCTATTCTTTAATTCATGATTGCCATCCTTCTGTTTATTAATGTTATTTATTGTGAATTCGTGATGGCATAAAAAATTAGGCTTTAATTTAAATACACAAGTGAACTGGGGGGTATTTAAGACATCTTTAACATTAGGTAGGAGGATGGTTCCAGAAGTACCTGGCCTAGAGAAAATCGAAGAAAACAAAAAAAATTTGGGAAAAATTTATTTATTTTTCAACGTAATCTTCTTTTAGATTATGTACACTTTTCCTGCTATCTTCAGTAACTTTTATATAATAACAATCGTCAAGTTTCTCAAAATAGCCATTAACTGCAAATATCACCTCTTTTAAGATTGGAAACACAAAATAATCCCAGTGGACTGCATCTGGCGAATAGGCTGCATGATGTAGTGTGATTCAAGCTTTAATTAATTGAATTTGGACATGGCAATAACGGATATGTGAGCTGGTGCTTGGTCTTGATGAAACAACAGTCTCTTCTCAGCCAAATGCAGCCGTTTTTGGTCGATTTCTTCGCTTAAACGATGGAATAAGTTCGCAATAATACTCGCCATTGATAGTTTTTCCTTTTACAAAATAGTCATTAGAAATTATCCCAAGCGCATCCCAAAAAACCGACGCCATGACCTTGCCTGCAGATGGAACGGTCTTTACCTTCTTTGGAACCGGTTCTCCCTTTTCAATCAATTGTTTTGATTATTCCTTTATTTCGGGTGTGAAATGTTGGACCCAAGTTCCATCCATGGTTATGAAACGGCGCAAAAATTCGGCTTTATTACTATGAAACATTGCCAAACACTAGATGGAAATATCTCAAGTACAAATGTTTAGTTAATATGTGATATATCGTACTTTTCAAATGCCGCTAGTTCATACAATTTCAGTCGAAGATCATCTAGTACCGCTTTGTGGATTTTCTTCGAAATTTCTGGACTCGTCGCTTGATTTGTTCAATCACTGCGATGCTGGTCCCTACAGGAGACATAAATACAATGATACCTGAACTTGCAATAACAAATAGTATACTGGGACTTCGAAACATTATATTATGAATCATAGAAGAAGCCGAGATGTGACTTCATTTCGCATTCCATGGATAAATAATCAGAAGTCTACTACTGCTTTATTTCCTATCTTCTGCCATTTGGCTGGTTTACCAAGTTATAGGAAAACCGCAGAAAACCTGCAACACCGACGATCGCCAAGGTGAAATTCAGAAGAGGGTTTCCCATAATTGCGATGGGGAAAATGTCTAGGAAATTGAGGTAACTACTGGAGTTGAATGTATTGGCGATACCCAAAAATGGACTGCTCGCAAGACAATAGTATTTTCAAGTATAGTCGGCTGGGGTGCAGAAGGTGTTTGCTCTCTATTCGATATTGATTTTTTACGTATGAAGTGAGGTAAGTTATATATATTATGGTGCTGTTTACATGTACTCATGTAAAATATTTTTAATCATGTGGTATCCAAAAAATACAATCAGATTTATCTTGCCTTCTGGGATTTTTTGTATGGTATCGCATTTTAAAATCAAGAACATTATTTGCTTTTATTCAAAAAACCATTCTGCAACAGTTTCGTTAATATTTGGATAATAAATTAATAATAATAAAACCTAACCTAACCTTTTAGCTACATCTCGAGTATGTTATTAAGGGTTTTGTTAGCAACAAATGCAAAATTTTGTGTTGTGCCTAAAAAATCTACCCAAAATTGTACATCAGCTCTCCAACCAATTGTAGTGAAAACTGACTTGTAGTCAAGAAGCCGTAAATCAAGGAACGAGTGATTTTGGATGCTATAGAGCGACCACCGACAGATTAGATTGATTGAAACTTTTGGCAGCTAGAGAAAACCTTATCAGCATCCGTTGGTTGTTAGGCATACTGTATTTATTGTTAAAAATTTTTGAAAAATACGACTATTTCATTAATTACTGAGCTCTTTATCTCTGCAGAACAACAATTCAATCACCGTTAAGTCATTAATTGAAAGGTTGTAGATGTAGATAATTATCTTAAAGAATATATTAATACATACTACGAACAATACAGCACGATATTCAACAAACAAACCTGTATAGATATAATAAAACTGACCTTGATTCACGTAAAATGTGCAACACAAAGTATCATCCGTTTCTTCAAATAATCAGATCTTCTAATGATTTTTTTTTGCTTTGAATGACCTTGTAACCATTGTGCGAGACTACCACTCATTCTCATTCGATAATTTTCAACATAATAAATATATACCCACTGCAATGATCGTTACGTTTATAAAAATACCTAGTTTATTTTAGAGGTAAAATTTGAAAACAAACATTCTGTTTGAAAATATATTTGACTCATTGAATTTCAGCCACATTATATGGATTTTTATAATTTATAACAACAGTTTTATTACAAACTACGCTATCGTGTTCTGAAGACCTAATTCAACAAGCTACTACATGAGATGGAATTTTATTTTAACCAATTTACTTCCAATCTGCCAAATCTACCAATGCCAGTTTCTATACAACTTTGTAATCAACGTATCTGTTCTACTGCATTCTCAATTTAATCTTCAAGTATCCTATTGATTAGAATTGAAATTGATCAGCATTAAAACAAGAACGAGAAGATATACGATGTTTTAAGGTACGAATAAAACAAATGTAATTTCATACACCGTGAATGTGGTGATAAACTTTAACATTCACTTCGTAGTGATCATTCTTGTGCGTGTTCCATTATAAAACAATAAACTAGAGCATTTTAGCGACCAATCTATCCAGCGTTCTGGTAAGCGAATAATACATTTGCTACGAGCTTATTGCTGAGCCCTGTTTCTGTCATTATTGTGTCACCGTACCGTGATTGCATTTCTAAACTTTGTGCTCTGTCTTGCCCTATTTTAGGAACAATAATTTTTAACAAATGTTCAGAATCACTCGATTACATTAACAGGAAATGTGTTCAATGCCCGCTTATATTTCTTGTTGTAGATCTGCAATAAATTGTCCCTCCCCTTTCAATTCTAAATTGAAATTAACATCAAAAGTATCCATATTTCTAGTTATTATAAAAAACGTGGAGGTAAAAACTTCACTCAGTATGTTTGGAGAAACAATCAACAGTAATGAACTGAGACTTTCCCTAAGAAGTAATCAACATGCCTTAGGTATCAAACACCAAACTAGAATCGAATAGAAATGTCATTAGATGAATCAAACAGCAAACAGGATCGAATTAAAAGTATATGGATCTAGATCACTCTGAAAACTTGGTGATACGGTATTTTTCAAGCAGAAATATTTGTAATCGAAAAATGTGTTAAGCTCTATTTGGAAATGAATGATCGTAATAAGGAGATTATCATGTTCGATAGCCAAGTCGCCATTGGAGCTCTGAGATCCAAGCTACTTTGGAGATACTTGGACAAATTGAAAGAGCTGGGTAAAAGTAATAGAAAAAAATAGGAGCAAATAAACTAATTTTATGACCTGAATCCTTATGTATATTCGGCTGCAGTATAATAGAGAAAACACTAGGAGAGAAGCAGATGGGAAAATTAGTTACTGCAGATTCTGTTATGTAAAAATGTGCGAGATTACGTTACAGAGTATTACACCTGGAGACAAATAGAAAATGAAGATCTTTGGCAGCTAGAGCCATCCGATATACCTAACTTCCTGACATGAGTAAGATTAATATATCAACTGAACATACCCAGGCAACAGCACGAAAAGGGAACGCAATAATTAGAGCATTAGACCGTTAGACCATTAGATCGCTGAGCTTATGATACTATACGTACATACATACATGTGTAAATACAGCACACGCAACTGTCAGATCTGGTATCTTCGTGAATATTATTATTTTGACAAACATCGGCTAGAGCGTTCGTTACAAATATCGTGTTCATTGCGATGTTTGGCTCTGTTTGTTGTTCAGTTGGATAATTTTAAATGTTCACCATCGTGAATATAATCTATTCGCACACTCAATACTTCATTTATATTTCGGCTACGAATCATGATTTTCAGCTAGCACGTAGCTGTTAGATTCATGAATAAGCCATTCTGTATACCAAAACAGCAACGTATGATTTTATCCTCTCACATTTCAAATGATTAATGTATCAAGGCTGAAAATATATATATATATATATATATATATATATATATATATATATATATATATATATAAAATAAGTGGATATTCAAATAAACACAACACTTTTTTATTTGACATTATTTTCCGCATCTCCAGTCAACTGACACATGGACAGCGATTTTCTTCTCTAATGAGAATCAATTCCTAACGCTTTAAATTGCGAAATAATATAATAATTCTATCCCTGAATACTGCACACAACAAAAACGCATGATAAGAAGATGCACGACTTGTTTCACCTTCTCGAAAGAAGGTAATGATGTAATTGTGTTGGCAAAACGATGATATCATTAACTCATCCTCTGAAAAAACTTGATTTGTTCCTCATTAAATAAAATTCAAGGTAGGATATTGTTTATGCCTCATCTTTTATATGTTATTGCTTAAATCAACCAGTGAATGGGTTAATTGTATCGCCAATAAAGTAATTAACAATTATTTTTCCGTCATAATATTGTTGATGATTCAAAAGATTTAGAAGTGGCGTAGAACAGAATAATTTCGAATATTAATTACATATAATTATTTATGGAGAAACTAGGTTTACATTTAGAAATTATCGAGAAGAGCTAATTCTAAACACTTTTTTGGCTATTTTAATCCTTAGATTTATTCCATCTGCTATAGAAGTTGATAGATATATATTAAATTACTTGGATTGATTTACAGATTGAGTTTTATGTATGGAACGCCTCAATTATCTTGGAAACGGCTTGTACGATTTTTATAAATTTTTGTGCACAAGGATCTTGTCATACGGCCGGTATTATGGTGGCATTTACATTGTTGTCAGATCTTTCCTTTTTCTGATAAAATAATGTACTTTGTCGCCCTATATATTTTGGGTTCTAAGAAATCATGGTGCAGTAAAATATTTATCCAAATCGTGGCGCAGAAACATACAACAACTGAAAACAAATCTTTAAATGTTTGTACATACAGTAAAGGCGATAACAACAGATGCTCAAAATGCCCATTTACTTCAATAAAACAAGCCATGCGATTCTTCAATCTTTGAAATACATTTTGCAACATTTTGATTGTAACATTTTTCCATCATTAGGTCCGCAAACTCTTCACCTCTATCAAAGTCGTCATTTGACAACTCTTGGACTTATTTTGTATAAATGGAATTCATTATCTCGTAAAATTTTATCAATTTGCCTAGATATTTGTCAAGTGTGGATCGTCTTCTAATAAAACACAAACATCTAAAGATTTGTTTTCAGTTGATGCAGTTTTTCTATGGCCTGATTAAATCTTTGATGAAATCTTTTACTGAACTAGTTTCGTTCAACTTTTTTACTAATTTACTGACAGTAGATCTAGTTATGGGATCCGGAAAAAGCAAAGATCTGACAACAATATAAATACCACCATAATACCGGCCGTATCACAAGACCCTTGTACACCAAAATTTATAGAAATCGTACAAGCCGTTTCCGTGATAATTCAGGCTTTCCGTACATAAAAATCACTCTGTATATAGATATACTTATACATCAAATGCTGCTTTAGGTGGTATTATGTTGGACAGCTTGGAGGAGCATCTGCCATGTTAGTATCTATCGGTAGAGTCAATTCCGAGACCTTTCTTTTATGCTCTAAGATGTCCAACTCTGGGTCGCCTATAAGTCGAATTGCTCTTTTCTGTACTGAGTCCAGTATTTTAAGGGTATGCTTGGAAACTGAGCTCACATTACTTTTTCATCATTCGGTTGTATTGAAAAACTTATTAGTCAATTCCTTTGTGGTGTTGTCATTATCATGAACTTTGATTTATCTTCGTTGACTCGTAGATGAAATCTCTGCAAAAAAGGTCGTTTTCCGATGTTGAAAGAATTACTACATCGTCTGTGTGTGCCACTAGTTGCGTTGTCGTTGTTTAAACCGATTTTACGTACTCTCCTTTCGAATACTATATTGAACAGCGTAGTGGATAACGAATCTCCTTCTTTTAATCTTGTGTTGGCCTGGAAACATTTTGATATTCTTTTGTTTTTATCTTCGTTTTTTTATATTCGAATGTCATTTTTATAAGACTTTTAGCTTTTTGGAACGTTAAGATCATTCATAACACTATACAAATAATTTCTATTTACAGTATCCTAAGCTTTTTGAAAATCTATGAAAACTAAGTAAACTAGCGGATCATATGGTCTGTGACTGATCTTCCAGGTGTAAACTGGTAGTCGGTCTCCGTCCTATTCTTCCAACCTTCTTTCTATGGTCTTAGTCATACTTTTGTGAACTGTATCTAATAACGCGATACCTGTATAGTTTCTGCATTCATCTTTTTTTCCCTTTCTTATATTTTGGTACTATGGTTGCCATTTTCAACGCTTCTGGTATTGCCTATTGTTCCCAAATATTATTAAATGATAGATTCTCGTCTTCAATGCAGTTCCACCGTATTTGATATATAAAATCATTATTGTTCAAAATACTCTCCTCCTAAAAGTGAATCCGAAAATTAGGTAATTTTGTTTCCTTTGTCGGTACATTGTTAATTGCAAAAAAATTAGTTGGTTATCGTGACTTGTCAACTTCTAAATAATTGAATATCAGACTTTTCTTGCAATTATGGGTTAAGTAGCCATCTAAATATCAGAACAGCATATCCGGCATAGTATATTTTTAAGTCAGGTGCGGGCTCTGTAACAATTTACAATATTTATATGCTCCAAGTGAATTAGACGTATATTTATATTTATAATCACTTGATAACGGGAGACGAAGAATTCGTTCTATATAATAACCCAAAACGTAAAGAGAAGTTGAGCTATAGGGTGTTTCAAAAACTCAAGTACTACACCGAATTTCACCCTTCATTCCAAATCTACATCACCTATCCTTCCTTATGCCGTTTAATCTATGCCAAAAAGACTATAATTAATAACCAAAGTTCCTCCTAATGATATAACTGGGATGTTCATTAGGTTCGACATTTTTTATGGTTTTTACTTCATTAAAACCTTTCGACCACTTCTTATTGTATGGTGGTATCATCTTCTATTATGTAAGTTCAACTCAAACATTCAGCTCAAATAGTAGTAAAGAATACAATCTCATAACCAAATTTTAGTGATTATTCACTAATATTATCTTTTATCTGTGAATATTGATAAAATAGTGAAACTGAGTGTATTTGTGCTAAACGGCCTCAACTATTAGAATTGATAATGATTAAGATTATAAATTCCTTGAAAATCTGTACACATCGAACACAAATTCAGATCATTTCCTTTTTAATGTGAATTAAAATAAATTATTCACTCGATTCGAATTGAAATAACCGATTCGTGAAATGCCATGAATCCAAAACAATTAAAAAACCATGAATTATATAGTATCCTGTTTCAGATCTAACATTATTTGTCACAGTTAATACAGATAAACATAATAATTAATGCAAATAAAGCAGAATTATTTTCTTAACAGTTTCTGCTTGGTCTGCTATCTGCAACATAGTATCCGGATCTTGGATAACTAGCATTTATGATATATTTACATAGTCAGTGTATTTTTTCAATTTTATCTGATCGAGTATGTTTATTTTCATCAACAACTATGTTAGATGTAATAAGCTTTAAGAATTGAAATATTTCATTAAATATATTACAAATTGATTGAATGTAACTAAACAACTTTTTTGTCATTTTATTAGCATTGGAATCAATAAATATTAAGAAATTGTATATTGGATCCTAAAATAATAATTTTTAGATACCTATTTATGATGTTCAGAAGATTATTTAAGAAAAATTGCTTAGTATAATAATGAAGGAATATTAAAAATAATTCTAACCTAATAAGGGGGCTGTCTCAGTAATCGGAAAAAAATTCACAGGAAATTGATAAGGAAATAAGAGAACCAATTCTAGCATAGTAAGTACCACAGCATTGTAGAGTATGCAGTTACAAACGCAAATGATATAGCACTAATGGCAAGAACTAAAAAAGCCCAGAAGAAGCTACAGTCAGAATAATATGTGAAGCAAAAACAGGGGATTGGAAATAAACAAAACAGATTATATACCCAATAAACACAAGTTGAAAACCTACAAAGTAGCCACTAGACATATACGAAGCTGAAATCATGTGTATAAAGAAGGAAGAAAACGTAGAATATTGGAACGGAATATATTCAAAAGCATAAAAGGGTCAGAAAACATAGATGGAAATAAATATAGAAGGCTAGTGATTGAGGAATTACAAAAGATAAAGGGAGGACAAAACATCGTAGAGGCTGAAATGATATGGACACGTAAAGAGACGACAACTAAATTCCATGGTATAGTTGTGAAACCTAACCAATACAATGTAGACCAAGAGGTCTATTAAGAATAAGGTAGGTAGACCAAGTGACAGGAGACATTCAAATATTGAATATTCAAAGAATCAACAACAGTAGAAAAAAATGTGAATAATAGAAGAAACCATAAAATTTATGAATAAAGGTCCGGCCATTAAATAACGAGACTGGTTACGAAAAAGGATTTTATTATAAAAATTATACTACATTCGAATGCCCCCCTTCAACATACTCCCCTCCCCTCGCCACACACCTTATCATACATTTTTCCATTGATCGAAGCAGTGCTGGAAGTCTCCTTTGGTGAATGCCTTTAGGAGCTCTTCCGTTTTTTTCTTGACTCAAATCGGATCCCTTCAAAGCAGATCTTTGTCCAACCCTTCAAGGATATCTGAGCCGACCCGTTGACGCAAGAGCCTTTGGTGAGGAGTCAGATTTTTTTGGACCAACTTCGCATATACTTTTGTCATGTGTACTCGTAATTCCTCGTGTAAAATTGTTGTAGCGGCTGCTTTATCGCTGTTGGTCATCTTCAGTGCTCACTAAACCACTTACACCACTTAAAAACACGCGCACGAGATAGAGAATTGTCCCCATAGGCCTCTTGTAACAATTTATAGCACTCAGTCGGAGTTTTTCCAATTTAACGAGAAATTTGAAATTGATACATTGTTCATGATTTTCGTCACACATGGTTTTCGGCACGAGAAAAAAACACGTTTCTTTCAAACCGCTACTGCACAAATACTATGATAGTACGTCTAGGGCGCCCTCTAGGCGCGCAGTCTCGTTATTTAATAGCCAGATATCGTATGGAAACACAAAATCATAAGGTTGATGTATTGAAAAAATAATTTGTATAACAACATGAATCAACAGATTACATATTTATGTCACGTGTCATTTTGGATATCAATTTTTAAATCGTATGATTATAACACTTCATAAAAAAATTTCTAGATCGCATAATTCTCAATTAATTAATTTAAGTAATGTTGAATACTGTTATATGTAGTTTTATACATTTTTTTACAATATACTTTGACCAAAATCTCAGTTACGGGTACTGAATATATAAATACTCCATGGCTCATAAAATGAAGAGATTGTATCTATAGGCGTGTGGTAAAATTAAACACCAAAGTGCTCTAATTCCAATATATCACCCAGCTTTCGAATACTTTTGTATTCATCATCAAAGAATTAAATAGTTTAGATTTAAGGTGTTTTAAATTTTGTTATTCCCTCTAAGAATATTATCAAATTTATTAAATTCAAAAGTCAATATTCAAATTGACGCATGATAAATATATTAGGTTTATTGAATCAATGAATAAAAGTGTTTTTTTTAAAGAATCATCAGTTACTTCTACTTTCTCAAATTTTGAAAACTAAAAATAAATCTTAAATTCTATTATTTTTCATAGAAAACATCTAGATGTTTCTGTGGCTGAGAAACTTTGAGGTTACTTTTAAGTAAACACCATTCTCCTAATCTGAGTAATCGTCAATGTCACATATTTTCTCGAAATGGTTTAGTAGGTGTAGAAACTAACACCAATAAATTTAATTACCAAATTACCATTTTTGTCGTCTATACGACTAATGGATAAATATGTGTGCAATAATAAATTTTTTTATGCATCTAAAGATTAACACTCTTCAAATTTAAAAGAATGAAACATTTACTTCCGACAAATTTATCAGAATTTGATACAAAACTTTTTAATTGGATTAATATGTAACACACACGCCTCGTTTATTTTTACTATTTGATGTGTAAACCTGCGTTAGTGATAAATAGCTTTATATATTAGGAATTTATGTCTTTTGTTCTCGCTTTTTCAGTTACTTCGCTAACAAACTAATTTAACCATCGCTAATTACATTGAAGACGTTAATGAATACTAAATAAGTCAATTAGTTGCACTTTTTCTGGTAGTTCAAAACAAATTCATCATATTACGTCGTACTGACACATCTACTTGCTGATGAACTCATTAACTCACTAATTGTCTGTTAGTTAGAGAAACAGTCTCATCATATGCAACAGTTGTGACACAAGGAATGCTTTGTAACGTCTGATTGTTAAACCCACGCATTATTATTCAAAATTCACAATTTTTAAAATGTTGGTTAATGAACTATTATGTCTGTTCATACTATAAGCGGCCCTAATATTTCTATTCATATATTCTCTGAGATAGAAATATTAACACCCAGTAAATATTATTTCAACCCCATAGTGCGCGTTGTAGCAAATCTGATACAACATTCTTTTAGTTAACTTAATTTGAGTCTGACCCATATAAACTCGTTGACGCGCTTTGCAGCAGGTTTGATACAACCTTATGTAAGACATAACTAGATCATAAGTAAAATAAACTTGTTATATTAAATTTATTCATGGATTGATAATTTTCTATAAATTGCGGCATATTTTTGGTTGTATGAGATCTACAACATAGCTTTTGTTGCAGGGTTAATATAGACAACAAGAAGCCTTTATCTGAATGTGAACTACAGGAAATTGCAGCAAATTTTTGGAACAGTGACAACGACTTAAATATCAGCGAGTCTGAAGCATGTCTGAAAAGTGAAATTGTTGATAACAAGCCTACTGACTAACAGTTAGTCAGTTACTGCACAGTGCAAAAATGTGGTGTGGAAGAAGAAAAATCTAATCATCGATAAAAATGCAAATGCCTTCAAGGGAGACACCACACTTTCCAAGTACATACTGGATTTGTCCACAGATTATGCCTTTTTCATACATTCTCTTGATGATGACCTAATTCAGAAAATTGTGTATGAATCCAATAATTATACCACATCCAAAACAAGTAAACCAATACTTGGGCATTTGTATATATAAGTCTATGGTTAAAATGCCTAATTGCCGAAGTTATTGGTCTGATTCCTTGGATTATTCTCAAATAAACATATTATACGCGAGAAACGATTCGAGTTTATAAGAAAATGCAGAACGAGATCGCCTACATAAATTACGCCCTGTCATGGACCATCTGAAAAAAAATTTCAAAGCATTCCCTTAGAAGAAAAACTTTCAGTGGATGAACAGATATTCATATAACTTTGAAATTTATACTTGTACAGAAAATGACAAAAACATCCTCGTTTGGAAGAATCTGATCTAGGTGCAACTGCCAACATGGTCGTTAGGTTGACTGGATTGTCTGACAAGCATAACCTTGTTTTATACTTTGACAACTACTTCAAGTCTCTGCCTTTACTACACTATCTCGTTAGGCAAGGAATATAATCGTATTTTAAATTGCAAATTACTTTTGGATAAGGCTGCAAAAAATGGACCTCTGTTGAATATGTTTGTGATCTTGAAGGTCTGAAAATATCATCCGTTTCATGGAAAGATAACAAAAGTGTTTGTTTGCTATTAACTTATTCTGGAGAGTTAGCAAATGAAAAAAGTGATCGATATGACAAAAAAGGAAAGCAAATTTGAACATTGTCCCAGAGTAGTTCAAGACTATAACCTCCATATGGGGGATGTTGATCTTGCGAATAGCTGGGTTGTTCTACCATCTTCTTGACATAACCTTTGTAAATTCCTGGCTACTTTACCGAAGATGGCTTGCACAAAACTATATGAAACTTGCAGATTTCACGGCTGAGATTGTATATTGTTTGTGTTAAATCAATTCTAACCGTATAGGGAAAAGGGGTAGGCCATCAGATGTTGAAAAGGAAATACAGGAAAAAAGGAAAGGTCAGCAACAACATCTCAAAACTCGTAAGGCTGGATAGCCAATCACATTGGCCATTGTAAAGAAAGAAAAGGCAGAGATGCGAGCTTTTCAAATGTACTTCCTTTTCGTATATACAATGTTCCAAATGCGGATCACATTTTTGTCTCAATAAAAACAATAATTGCTTCCATAAGTTCCACTATACTCGGTTTTATATATGTGCTATTACTTTTTTATTTGTGTCCACTATATATCATATCTGGTTAGGTACAACTTATTTTTTTCTAAATATACTTTTTAAATAAGAAGTTTTTCACTATTTTTGGACGTTAAATTCGCCCGCCAAAGCAACAGTGTTAAGACACTTCACATACATATTTATAATCTTCTTCTCCAACTCTTTATGATCTCTCAAGCATCGAGATTTTATTTTTAGCCAAATTTTTCTTCTCCAGCATCTCTTCTTTTCTTATGTCTTTTTGTTTCTATCACTTTTGTTATTAGAATTTATGGTGTTCCTCTTTCAAATTTCATTCCATGTTTGTACTTCTCTCAACTATTTTAGCTATTGCTGGTTCCTGGTCGACCTTTTCCAATATTATCTCATTCCTTATCCTGTCCATTTTCGTTTTCGCAGCTATTTTTGTTTTATATCTGCTATTGTTACACTTTTTACCTTTTTGCTCATTATCCCGATTTCCCTATATATAAAAAAATCACTTTCATGTCTTCGCTTTTTTCCAAATATTGTCTTATTGGGAACATACTATATTATATTGTCTCTTCTCACTCCATTAGCAATCCCTCTGCCTATTTTTCAATCATCTGTGAAAGTGACTTCCGAGATTATAAAAATTTTGGCGTTGATGAGTTGTAACACCACTTGTAACACCTTTATATTGACATTGACTAACTAAGTAGTTGATAGTTAACTTTTCAAAGGAGCAAGTGCTAAAATTGAAACCTCCCGTAAAGGCTCAAGCTGGATAGATTTTTATGATTTAAAAAAGGTCTAACTCAACAAGATGCTTAGAATTGCTCCGTGTAGCTTTTGGTAAATAAGCATCATCAAGAAAAGACTATTCACAATTGGTTTGGAGAAAATTGTCATGGTCATGCATCCGTCAGTGATGAATGTCGAGAAGGTAGGCCAAAATCGGTTGTCGTTCAGAGAAACATGGATGCTGTGCGCAGCAGGAATACAGAAGATCGCGCACGTGATACAGAGAGGGGAGTATCTTAAGATATCTCAGACTGCAATATAATCGATTCAGGTGTGAGAAAGATGAATTCCATATCCCATAAGAAACATCAAACAACTTAATGTTTACAAGAGAAAAGGATCGGTTTGATGTTTCATTACTCGTACTCACCCGATTAATCACCTAATGACTTTTTTCTTGCTCCCCACTGTCAGAAAAAAGAATCTGTTGAAGACTTTCACTACCATATTTCTACGATGTTAGCTTCATTGTGGAAAAATGTTTCCAGAATTGATTAGGAAGATATGCAACTATGTATAAAAGGCGAATATTTCGGAAAGTAATAAAACATTTTGTTTCGATTTTGTTACACTTTTTGTATAAACTTGAAAAGCAACCCTCGTATTTGAGCAACCCTATTTGATTTCAAACTACCTTTTTCTATTTCAGCGATTTGACACATTAGTAAATAAATAATGGAATAAAATAATAAAGTCGATAAAATATATCCATTTTTTCTTGGAAATCGTTTTTAAATTTTTCTTCATTTTTCTTCAAGATAAAATTGCCTTAATGCAATTAGTTTCAATTAGAATCAGTTTGCAGGTGACAGTAAAAGTTGACATCACTATTAAACCTTTCAATACTAAACTGCTAAACACTTCACTAAATAAATTAGCACCCATTCCATCATTTTTTTAGTTATGTGAAGAATTCAACATTATAATGGTAGATTGAATTCAACATTGGGTATGTGAACAGAACTAGGAATTAATAATGTATACACTACCTGAATGAAGTTATCACTTCTCTAAACCTGACCGATCTCTTATTGCTCTCTTAAAAAAGCCCACAGACATGCAAATTCTAAATACAATAACACAATGCATGTGTAGCCGCAATATATTTTGAATCTAGGGTAGTTGTTTATGTGTACATCCATTGTACGAAGTGTCGTACTGTGAGTTAATTATGTCTTTTACCTTGTGGTTTACTTGAAGGTAACAACGCTTGAGATGTTATTCACACAAGCACTGCCGTTTTTTATAGCAAAGTATTGGACTAAAATATTTCTTTTATACGAGGGTACCCTAGAATTTACTCCTGTAAATGACGTGTCTTTCATTTTCATTTCAAACCTATATAATATATTGATCAATAAATAGATTTCTATCTAACACTCCTCTTTACATGGAAAATTTATATTTAATCTGAGATTTGCACGCTTTTAACCCAATTCATCAAAATAACTACATTATATATTAGGGCACCTATAAAATCATTTGACGACCTACGGTAGTAACTACAATATCAATACTAGCGCTCTTTTTTTATGGAGTGGAATTATAAACCCTTAAGAAGGATTCTTCCTAAAGGAATTCGAAATGTAGTAATATTAAAGAATCCAATAGATAGATAGATAGAGCAAACGATAACTCAGTGCTGAGAAAGAAGAGAATGAATATCATGAATACAGTTAAGATTTACAATATCCGGTGAATGAGATCTAATGCGAATTATGTCCTTTTATAGACCTCAATTCTCCAAGACAAGGTATATGGATGCAAAAGAGCGGTCAGAAGAAGCATATCATGATTGAAAAATTCGGAAACGTGGTTCAAACAACTAAAAACTCAATTTTTCTGCGCTGTTGATTGAAATTTTAAATAGATACTACAAAAAGAAACACTCCATTATATTAAATGGAACTAATATCTGTGTAAAAAACGCAAATTTATTATTTCAGCCTTTTTCTAAGTAGTAGTACTACTGCTATCTTAAAATCTTTACACTCAAAATCCAACTGAGACAACTGTTTTAGGCCTTGGAACGACTAACTGAATCGTTCAGACATGATTTTACTAGTTTTTTGGAATTGCTGTTAATTATATCAATAAAACTTGAAATTCATAGGGTAAGTGAATGGTCATGATAGTTTGCTAAAGCAACTAATTGAAGGTTAGCATCTACTATGCTATTGGAATGATAGATCTTGCCAATTATTCCTTTCAACTTATTTTAACTACGCTTTGGTGATATTCATTTCTGTTTTTTTTTTAGGTTAACCTCTATTTCATTATAATGATAAAATTTAAAATGCCACAGTCCTAAGTTAATTTATAATATTGTTAAAATTGTATATATATATATATATATTTATATTGTACTCGACCATAATTTCAACATACACAAGTATTCGAGCCGGAAATATATTAGAGATGGTACACTTGGTGTTTCATTTTGCCACTAAGAGAAAGTTTAGTTTTTATTCTATTTCAATCATTTTATATTTTTTATTTCAGCTTTGCCTTTCCTTGGTGCAATTCCCAGGAGTATGCAGATTGAGGCCTTGGAATCAATCAAAAAATAGTTGATTCGTTGCGTGTGGTTGGCAGATTGAAACAATAGGATCCGATCACTTCTTAACAATTAACGAATAACCACCGTATCCCCAATCCTCTCTTGATAATGGTTTCAAAGTGGAAGCTCTCCTTTTTTTGTATCCCTCTCACTACTTCTAACTTCCAATATTTCCAATATTCTGTAATTTATTTTGTCAAAGCTTGTCGTTATCCTCTCATTAGTATTATTTTCCCCAATTTCAAAAGTAGTAACACTAGTTTTATTATTAGTTGTAAATATTAAATAATTTCGATTCCTATGTAATACGGTCTAGTAAACTTTTATACATTCTGTTAATTTTTTTCTGTTAGAGAATATGTTATACAAGATTCCCTACAACAAATTTTTGCTCTAAATGATGTCATTAGATACTTTATTTTCCCATTATACCTTTCACAATGAACAATATTGTACTTGAAATTAATTATTAGTGATAAATATATAATAAACTTTTATTGTGGATTATCGTTTATGAATACTTATTTCCTTGTTCGAAAAAGTCTTGCTACAACCCTCGTAATAAGTTGAATATAATTGCTGTTTTTGTATTCCAACCGGGCGCATTCATAAGCTAAATAAAAGTCGACCGTTTTTGTTTGCTTTATTTTTAAGTTATTGTATTGCTATGTAAATGAATCTCATATCTATGCACGAAATATGAATTACGAATGGTTGGCAAACAAGGCTTTTATTGCTATTTAAATGTATTGAACGTTATTAATTTTATCTTGCTTAACGTACCGGAGGATAAAATTATCAAAAATAGACTTCTTAATTAAATAAAAACCACACGAAGAAAATGATTACTTATTCGTGATTCGGAAAATTGTTACCCATATTTCATATTCTAAAATTAGGTTTATCATTTCGACTTCATACAATCCATACCTGTATCAATAACCCAGAGGTCGGCATGAGTCGGATACAAATTTAAATTAAGAGAAAAATGCAGTGTCAAAATGAATTAATTAAAAGAAATTCCAAAAGGGTTCGAAAGAGGGTTACTATAATTGATACACATCTTGATCAAAACATTGACAGCAACGTTTCTCAACAGAAAGGCAGATCAGGTAAAGCATATTAAGCTGTCCACGAAGAGTTTCAAATTCTTCTTCAATTGGAGTTTGGAGGTTGGGAAGGGTACCTGTTCCTTTTTAAAAACGTGATTCTTGTGAAGGTTCCACAGGAATAAATCTCAGAATTTTGGGTTACATGACTGAGCGGGCCAATCCACGAAACCTATTCATTTTCCAGAATGAAAATTGAGGTACTCCCGCATACATAACGAGTAGTACGGAGTAGATCCACCCTGCATGAGATAATGGATGTTCGTGAGTGCTGGATTGTTGTCAATTTGCCAACGTAAATCTTCGAGCATTTTCAGATCACTTTGCCCGTCACGTAGCTCTCAAAAAAGAGCGTATTAACCTCGCTCGTGGATACCTGCGATACCTTTTTCGAGACCGTTGCCTGACTCATGCCGACCTCTGGATATCTATTTGTATGAAGTTTGTATCAGCTTATTATTTTATGTATTCTTTTACATATTATTTCCAAACTTTCGTAACATATTTTTTTATTTCTCAAGGAGTGATCGAGATTGGTGTAAAAGATTGATTGTTTCTAGAATTCCTATTAATGTTCCAAAGAAAATTGTTGAAGATATATTCGACAGCATTCAGACATATCTCGAAACTAATCCATAAAAGCAGTGAAATTAACAATCACCTCAATGTAATAAAAATTTGGGTACGAAATATGAGAAAAAATCATTGGAATCGCTACAAAAGCATTAAGTAATGTAATCTTGATGGTGAAATGAATTTTTGATGCAACAAGGGAACGTAATTGGAAATACCAATCAAGTACCTATTTCTTTAGGATTGGGCAGAATACTAAAGTTAATTTTTTCGATGTCACACTTTATGAATTATGACGTGGAAATGAAATGTTTAAAACCAAATTGACCTGCAATTTATTTAAACTTCAATTCTTGTCATCCTACCTGAGTTTATCTTGAATTCAGATGTACAGCTGTTGGAAAAAACTATATTAGGAAAAAAAATTACATTAAAAAAAATAATAACTAATCATTAATAAAATGAATAAGAAACAAGGTCTCACAAGGATTCTCCATTAATAAGGGGTTAAAACAAGGATGTTTGTAATGTTTGTCGCCCACACTTTTCAAGATATACCTACAACACGCTCTAGCTCAGTGGAAAAGAAAATGTAAGAATATGGGCATTCCACTAATTGATTCCACACTATATACCCTGTGTTTTGCAGACGACCAAATTATTTTGGCACAGGACTACGAAGACTTAGAATATATGACAAGAAACGGAATATATGTGTATTGGGGGTGAACAAAAAAATTTAATACTTAAAGAAACACAACAGAAAATAAGTCGGTCGTTGTACAAAATACAAATACCTAGGCATGATCATCACTAATGATGGAAGATTATATGAAGCAATCGCACAAGGAAATAATCAAGGAAGACAAGCAATAAGACAGCTAAATAGTGTATTGTGGGAGAAACAAATATCCAAGGAAAACAAACATCGAATATACAATAGCATAATAAAAAGTATAACAACATATAGTAGCGCAGTCTGGCCGCTAAAAGATAAAACAGTAAAAATGCTTGAAGCCACAGAAATGGATTATTGGAGACGCGCGGCAGGAATCTCAAGACATGAAAAAATAAGAATTGAGAGAATCAGGGAGATCATGAAAGTGCAGCATACGATTACAGAAGACATTAGGGTGAATCTGTTAAGATGGTACGGACATGTCCAACGAATGCCTGAAGACCGCATACCCAAACAAATTTTAAATTGGACACCACGAAGAAGAAGAAAGAGAGGAATACCAAGATTAAGTTGAAGGGAGGGTATCGAGAAGGATATTGGAGAAAAAGGATTGGAAGAAAGAAGATATCTTTGTGAAGATCGAGAAATATGGAAACTGGGAATCGGAAGACGGCGAAGAACGTTTTAATATATATATATATATATATATATATATATATGTCATATATTCATCAAAATGTCTTTATATTATATGATATTTGAGTAGCCTCAAATTGAAAACACAAAAAGATTAAAGAAGTAGAAGAAGTACTCTATTGGTGAAATAGACTAAAAAATCATAAATGGCACGAATAAAACTGCATTTAAAAATCATCGTATATCAAACAGGGATTAATTAGATATGGTTCCTAAACTATAATCAAACAGGGAAATCTAGTAATGAAAGTGAAGATCTATCAATTTGACTGAACTCATGATTATATTTCATAAATTGCTTCTTTTCCATAAACAAATTTGAATTTGGACATCAAGTTGAAAAATCTTTTTATGATTAAAACAGATTGTATTTTGGTAGGTGTAATAAAAAATATGGTGAACTATTCAATTGAGAAGTAAATGAAAATTCAACATCATATTTCAATTATTTTTGTCCAAAGTTGTCCCATTGGCTAGAGATTCAATTTACTCAACATTCAACCTATGATTGGAGACATTTCTGAAAACTTTTTCAGTATGGCTGCCAACTACTCTGTCGTGGCAGACAAAAGCTATATAAATTGAACAATTTCAATATCATATTCCAATTAAATTTCGTCAAAGTACTATTGTTGATTAGAGATTCAATTTACTCAACTTTCAAACTATAACTGGAGACATTTCTGGAAGCAATTTTAGTATGGTTGTCAACTACTCTGTCGTGCCCTTCTCGTTATGAAAATTTAACAGTTTCAACATCAAATTCCAATTAAATTTTGTCAAAATAGTATCCTTGATTAGAGATTCAATTTACTAAAGATTCAAACATGACTGAAGATATTTCTGGAAGCTTTTCAGTATGACTGTCAACTACTCTGTCGTGGTCATCTCATTATCACAAAAGCTGTGAAAATTTTGAAATTTTCATGAAGAGTCTCATATATGATAAAGTGAATGAATGGGAAGAATTTTTGCTGCCAAAAATGTATGTATAAAAAGAGACATAAGACATCTCTATCTAATGATATAAAATATTGGGCCATATTTCAAGTTATTTTTCAACCATAGGAGATTTCAAAATATTCTCTAAGCTCTCGTGTATCATATCGCCTTGAACGAACAGATTTGTTCACTTGAAACACATGTTTTTAAGTTCCCACCGTTCCCCGTGTTTAAATTTTAGTTCCCTCTTAAATCGATCATACTCCTTATAAACATTATTTGAAATCATAATATTATCACCAACGAAACAGATTTTGAACATAACATCAAAAATATCTTTTAATTGACAAAAGATTTATTACTTATTTTCTCATCGTATATATCTGTTTTGTGAAAAAATAATCTTATATTGATTGGTTCCTTAATTCCCATATTCAGTCATTTTTATCATAAATATTTTTACAATTTTCTTCTACTTCAACTGCTCTTGTTTCTTATTCATACATTTTATTAGAATTACCATTGATACTTTCGATATATTCCCAACATAAATATTTATTCTTGATTTTTTTCATTTCTTCATCGTAATAGTTCACAAAAAATACCCTAAGTTAATTTTTGACTTTCTAAATTATCTGTGTACCTAAAACTGTCTTGTTCGTTCAAATAGAAAAGCATTCGGTGTCGGTACATGTATGACAATTAATCATATCATTAAGAAAGATTTTAATGTTGTAACCCTATAACGGAAAACTGTTAAAAGCCTTTGTAAAGTGGCATATCAATTCGTCGCGCATCCCTGAAAGCCGAAGACCGTGTATTGACATTACTCAAGCACCTCGGATAAGAGCCGTCCTCTTAAACTGAAACACATTAGCGTCGGGTGGATTTCATTTTTCCAAGTTTAGATATTATTTTCAACTCTTTAACTTTTCACTAAATTAACATTTTTCTTACCACCGATCAGATAGTTGGTACTGATAAATCTCAAATTAGACTCATAATTCAATATTTTTATTTCCAAAATATTTCTCAGTATAATAGAACGATTTCCTCTTTTATATTATGAAATAAATCTTGATAAAAATTTTAATTATACGGCTCAATTCTCAAAATTATTTATGAAGGCATTCAAATGAATCAAGGCTGCTTTTATCAATCGAAAAAATTATGAAAATTAGTATTTTCCTGCATTCAATTTAGCTAATTATATTACGTAATTCTCATTCTGATATGAGTATTCTTCCTTTTTAAAAAAATAAACTGACTAGATCAAAAAATTGATAGTAGATTGATCTTATAGTTACTGGAAGCACAAGTCATATGAACCTTTATATCTGATTGTTTTTCTAGATCAAAATAAACAGAACTGAAGAAAGGAGATATAAAAGAATTTAGAGGCTTAGCTATTCAAGAAGCAAAAACCGCACTTAAAGTAAATAATTATCCGGGAAAAATTATAAATGATTCAAGAAAAAGATGAATAGGTACTATAATCAAAACAGAGGTGGAATCGTATATCAAGTACCTTGTGACGTAAATGTGACGTTTTTTACATAAGACAAATATCTCGGTTTTAATGAAATAGACTGAAAGGTCACCAATACAATAGAAACAATAAAACTTCATAAACAAAACATTCAGAATTGAAGAGAACATATCCAATTATAAAGATTCAAACATTTTGGAAAAAGAAATGAATAAGAAGAAATAGAAATTTTTTTGAAATGGTTCACATAGTAACAAGAAAGCTGTCAATAATAAAAAAGACATGTAGAAATTGAGGAAAAATAATTTTTTGTGGTTAAAACCGATGTAGATTTATTGATCAATATGCAAATTGTCAATGTAAAGTCATATTTTGGAAAAATCGACAAAAGACAAAATGTCAATTTTTCATCTGTTTTAAAAACTAATTTTCAAACAAAACACATCTTGAATCAAGACTATTTATTGATAAAAAATTTTGGATAAAATTAATGTGTCTCGACGTTCCGCCACTGCATCCCCGCAGCAGTCAGTTTAACTTAGACCAGATATTTGCATTTTGTTTGTTTTTTGCTAAAGGGACATCAGGTAAGTTTCTCAAAGAGGTTGGTCATTTATTTGCATTGTGATGACACTAATATATTGTACCACCTTTCAGTTTGTTAAGTGTAATGGAATCCTTTTTGCGAAATATGAACTGTTTATAGTATGGTGTCTATTATATTTTACTGAGTGCTATTAGAAATCTTACACCCAAAAAGAAAGATTACTTGAGAAAAAAAATTTATCCTCATCCTATGTTTACATGATCTTTTCAATCAGTTCAACTAACTTCATCGGTAGCTAATACTCGAGAAAGAGCTCGGAGATAATGTATAATTTCCTTTGTTCTGTTCTCAAAATTAATAAATATAAGACGAGGTAAAACAAGACGAAATGATTGGACCAGATCGGTCGTAGTTCACTCCCTGATGCCCTTTATTTTTCACAATTTAGAAACACGGTAAACTAACCAACCATTCATCCATAACTAACTCAGTTCTCTCTTTCGGGCCACCTAATGTGTTGTGCCACAGAATTTCACATAGTCTTTTTGTCAAGATAAGGCACCGGAAGAGCAGATGCTCGAACGTCTTTTCTTCTGTTTGACCATGTTTGTTTTTGATTCCTTTAACAAGTAGTAGCTTCGTTAGTATCTCTTCAGAATCCTCTCCTTTTCTCCTAATTTTAGCAAGCCTATCTGCTCTCATTTCATGGTGTCCAAGTACCCAGCACTGGTTAAGTGTCAAGAATGCAAAAGAATACAATTTTTATTTTTAGTGATAATTTTTTTAAGACTGTCCGGCTGTCAGAGATATTCCAACCCATTTTTCTATTGTAGTAGTGTTTATTTTCATCCTTTCCTTTATGATCATATAGTTTGTGCTCTGAGCTAATACATCTTTCATTCATTTCCTCCTATTTCACCATGTAGGATAGTTGTATATCCATAATGATTCTGCCTTTCTAGGCTACATTTTTCATGACGGGCTACAGTGCTGCTTGTGTAGTACATATAACTGGTGATTCCCTGTGCTGCTATTCACTTTATTTTCTTGAAGTTTCTTTTGTTTGTTTATTTTTGTTCATAGATGTCATGTTTCTATTTTTTATCAGGGTTTTCCATTGAAGTTAATCATGATAACAAAAAGAACAAATACTTGCTTCGTCGAAATAATAACCAGTTATTTTTGAATAGCATACTGACATTTAATAATACACATTCTAGTTTGATGAAAGATTATCAAACATGAAAGAAAATTTACTTAATAAGGTCGAATATAAAAGAATATGATTAATTTTTCTATACATTTAGTGAGACATGTGCAGAATCAAAAATTTATGAGATTACGAAACAACATTGTCTATTGCATCTATTCGAAATACAAACATTAACCATCATTCCTCATAATTCTTTTCAGAAGCAGTTAAATATGTTTACCTTTCAGATAGCACCATTATATCAATAGAAGCTTTCAATAATAAATCTCTGATATAAATTATTTTAATTAGTGATTCAATAGGGTTTGATGCTGTACAAACATTCAAATTGAAATTAAATATAGATTAACTAGCTCAATTTTTTTTTCTAAAAACATTTCCCAACTGAAAGTGACTGGTCGAAATGTAACCTGTCAGTACCTAACAATCACAATATTAATGACCTTACAAATGTAAATCGATTAATACCGTTTAAACGAAGAATTATCATGATTTCTTCTAGATCCTGACGTAGCGTAACACCAACCATATAATTTGATGGTTTCATTTTTAATAAATCGGTGCTTTGCTGCCGTTTTAGCTTCCAGCGTTTAAATAATGAAGAGATACTGATTTTTCTCGGCATAAAATAAGTTTGACGACCGTTTACACAAACAATCAGTCTGTAATGAGTTGATAGCATCTATAGTTACTGGCATATAACTATGAGCTACTGTTCAATACAATGGTCGGTTGAATTAATGCGTATTCAAACGAGCAGCTTTATATGTTTCTATTAATGATATACAGTGTGGCTTATTCCAATGTGAATAGCCACGGAAAAATTATTATGCGTATTGAGATAAAGTGATAGCATTTATCAAAGTCAATGAAACTAAAACTGCAAGATAAATCCCTTCGATTATTCCATTCCATTCTAAAAATGTCTATGATTTCTAAAAAATAACACAGTGTGCTCTCAAATTATTTTCTACTATTTTGAAAAATATCGGCGTAAAGCTGTCTATCATCAAGCATTTCAATCCTGGATATCGCTTTTAGTGCTTTTAAATCCTTTTTTAAGGTGGATTACTCCTCGTTCCTATTTTTGTTTTTTTTTAATTTATCGTTTGTCTTGGCTGCTTTTGTTATTTTCAATTTCTTTCGGTTCCGACATTTTGTCCTCCAGTTCTCTATATTTAAGTGCTCTTATGTCCTCCTCTATTTCGTTTCTACAAGTCTTCTCCTTAGCCACAATGGGATTCATTGCGTTATTCTTTTGATCATTCCAGTTGATTTTCTTCTCATTATGAGCCCAGTCCAGTTTTTCACTATACTTTCCATTCCCAGCTCTTTCAATATTACTTCGTTTTTCTTTGTTCTCCTTTCTCCCTTCTGTGTTATGTTAAAGTTCTCATTATCTTTCTCTCGGTTCTTTTAAACTCTCCTTCTTTTCAACCAAATTGCTGTACATTTCAATTTTTTTCTTAAGTAAGTAACATGTCGTTCAGTAGTATGCAGTTCAATTGGAAATGTTTGATTGTGTTTTAATACCTCCTGTAAGTATTTCCAATAAATATTTACAATTTATGATAATTTTCGTCAAAATGTCTCTTTATGGCGAACGATTTCCTTGGCATGTACAACGATCTAAAAATCTATATATCTCATCTCCTAAACCATAAATTTTATCGAATTGAACTAAGAGTTCCTTTTTGTTAAAAAGTCGATTCAAAAATTCATTTTCGCTATCTTGTATAGGTTGTCTCTGTAAAAGTTACCGATTGTTAACCAATGGGCATGAGCCGCTCTTGCCTTCAGATATTCGTGTGGAATTATTTATTTAGTCAAAGACACTACATGGACATACGTAATCATGTATTAAAAATTCATAATGTTGGAATGTATAATTTAGAAAATTTAGAATTTAGAAAATAATTGAATATAATTTGTGCATCATGTTCCGGAACATCCTGTTTAAAACATGTATTTTGTGGAATTGACAAATGAATCGTTAGAAAAAAACATTAAAGTAAACATAGACAAGTATAAATAACCTAAAATGAAAAAAATAAGCTCAAAATTAACAAAACAGAAACAACGAGATTTTTTTGTAAGAATATTTCCAAGTTAAAGCATATATAATGGAAAAAGTGCTGGAATACTGATAAACGAATTACCTCATTAGGTAAATATAATATCAAATCTAAGATAAACCGTTGGCTCCTAACAGAATATACTGTTTCATGTAACACACTTTCTTCAAATTACGTGTGCAGAATGAAGATATAAATAATTTCATACAAACAATCTGAAATTACTAACCTCTCTATAGGTATATCATCTAATTCTTACAAAACTATATAATGAATAATAAATGAGTGTAGTATCATTTAACAAGAATGGCGTTTTGACGAACACAATAATAGCAATAAAATGAAGTGTCATTAAATGATGTTTATAACTGATGTAGGTTACGGCTGATGGACATTTCTTGTGAATATCATCAATAAAATTGATGATATGTATTAGTTATTGTTTCATTTGAATTTCTAATAGTAATAATGTATATATCTCCTTCATATTCTAATTCGATAAATAACAAACGTGAATCATATTCAGTTTATGTGGAAAATGTCGTTTACAAAATATTTGCTATTTAAACTAGACATATAAAATTTGATATTTATAGTAACCTATCAAAAATTAATATATGCTATCTATTTTAGTACTATTTAGTGAAATAAATAGATTTGCATTTTTCGTTGTAAGTAAACTAATTTGTTATGGATTTTAGAAACTGTTTATAATGATAATGTAGCTAAAAATATGTCACGTCTCCATGCTTCTAGATCACTATAATATAAAGAATATCAACAAAGAAGATGACAGAACAATGACTCAACTGCTAAGACTAAAATTTTACAGGAGACCAAAAAGAAGGAAAAAAATTATTTGAAATACTGTGAAAATAAATCGAGTGACTCAAAACATTGACAAATGTGAACGTAAAGCACATATTCTTTACTTTTATATTGACAGCATTGGAATTAAACAATATTAATTTTCAACCATAATTTTCAGTTTTTAATCAATTATGCCGTTGCTCCTTTGTTTTCTTACTTTATGGTGCGTGACTGTTATGAATAAGGATACTGTAAAATTGAAACAGTTGAGACGTGATTTGTTATAAAATTTTTGACCAATTGGTGTTGGTGAGACTGCTGGAAAATCAAACACAACTAATTGTATTTCTCTTTTTTAGCCTTCCCTCTGTCTTCTGCTTTTTCTGTTCGACTCAATTCTTTTTCTTCCTGCTGCTCACGAAATTTTTCTTCAAGCTTGGTCTTTTCCTCTCCTGCTGCTTATAAGCTTCACGCTGATCAAATTGTTCAATTCAGTATTGAATAAACGTGAATAAGTATCATAGTTAGCTACTTATTTATTAGCAGCAGACATTCAGCAGAATAGTGTCGATGCATTTCCAAACAGTCAAACCCCCATAAAAAAACTTTTTGAGGTGTCTTTTCTTATGTATTGGCTCTCAATGCGGGGTATGGTATTTATATGATACCTGACAGAGTTCAAAACCTCTTCAGGAATCTTCTTTTGATTGTTATATTTACCTCTTTTATCTGAAGGTGCAATTTCAGTTCTACTTACGAGTACTTTAGCTTGAATTACATTGCGAATAGTCCTTTCTGTTATTCCTAAGGTATTAATTAAGAACGTTCTAGTGAATCGCTTGAATCCTCATCACTTGAGTCTTCGCTACATGAAGGTTGGGATTCATCACTAGAGCCCAATGAAAACAATTTTTCAGAGTCTTCAGAGGCACAACCAGGATTGGGAAAGTATTTACACTGTTCAACTTTTCTTAAATTAATTTTAATTGAAATTACTTAACCAACCACCCAATCTGATTGTTGTGTTCATTTTTTAATTGATGAAACACACAGTGAAGTTGGCAGTGTAGATTCTCACGTGTACCCTTATTTACTGGTACTATTACGAAATCATTTAGTAAAATTGAGGGTTATTTATTTTGCTTCAACACCTCATTTGCTAACTACATGATTTTTTTTTTCGTTCACTCATTATTGGCCCTATAAAAAAATAAATAAATTGTACAAATAACCCCTTAATGACAAAGCCTTAAAATACCAACACTTACATACGAATTCCACTACCTGGTATTATTTGGAATGGAAACAATATATTATAAAAACTATTCTAAACCAATTCCAATCATTATCTTAAACAGTAGTGTCTGAACATGCATAAAAATGAGTGGCGGGAAAATTTTCTAAAAAATAAAGGAAAGTTCATAGCGTTCACAAAAACAGCACATTTTGAACTGTTGTTATTAAACTAAATAGCATTGTAACATATTTAGGTCAAAAATGACATTCAGTTACACAAAATAATGCATGAACTTCTTGGTTAAACAACGACGTAAGGTACAGTTATTGCAATAAGAGTTGTTGTAAATCATAGTGATAATGACACAAAATACACTTACGTCGTTGTTGTACTTGAATTACAGCCGATGTAGCTCCGGTTTATTGTCTTTCACATTTAAAATTGTGTCATTGTTCCTCTAGCAAGTATATCCTCTTGTGCAGTCACTTCCTTAACTGGCACTTGTGGCGTTGTTCACCTGATTGGAGGAAGCAAACGCAGTAGTTTCAACAACGACATAACTACGCTCTAGCGGCCAAGAGTCGAAAAATTTTACAGTTACGTTATTGTTCTTCTGGAAAAGCGATAAGAAGATTTCAATGACACCAGTATACTCTAGTAAATATCCTCACCTTAGTTATATACAGTACAGATCAAATAAAAATAAGGAAGAGCACTGATCAAGGATGTAAACATTATAGCGATTGATTACTCTACAAACGTATTGTGAATATTTGTTTTTCCTATTGGAGCAGGATATGTTTGAAGAAATTATGCAAAAAATGTAAAAAAAAAATTAATTTAGATTTGTCGGTTGAAGAAAATCTGTTTAAAAGTATTGACACCAATGCACAGAGGGTTGTGTGTTAGTAACCTAAAATAACTAAATAGCCAAATACAATTGCTATTAAAGCTTACTGAGTATTGTATAACTTATAGCATAATTAATAATATAGAAAACTAAAAAAAATATGTATAATTTATTCATTTAAATCAACCTTCACCAAATTACATATCATAGTATTTTTTGTCAGGCAAATAAGTGTCAGTGAATATAAAATATTTGGTCATGAATAAAACAGTTTCGTGAAATAGACATACCAAAGTTACTCGAGAACATCCCTTTCAAACGTCTACCTATGTTTATGTGACTTTTTTCGCTTCAGAGGACTTTCTTAATGAAATTTATCATGTGTTGCTGATTCTATTGTTCAATTTCAATGTAAAGCTGTCCCAGACATTATCAGGTTAAGATTTCCGTGCCTATAGGGCTATTTTATCGAGGACTTACAGGATTGGCTTATGAAAATAGCTGTGAAATCCATTTTAATTAAAACATGAGAAATTTATTGTTTATAATAATATATTCTTCTCAAATTTCAAAAAAATCATTTCCTTATTAAAGTGAATAACCTCAGCAGGTATTAATATTTATATTATTCTATTTATATAATTAACAAATTGTGATAAGATATTAACACCCAGTGCAAAACAAAAATCACACTGGGACATACAACAACAGAAGGTATGAATATAAACACAGGAATCAGACAAGCAAACTCACTGAGCCTCTTCTTATTTCATTTTTTAATGGATAAATAATTCTGTCCTTAACAGTGGGATTCAAAATGGAAAATACATTCTTCCACGTCCTTTGCTACGCTGACGATGCTGTCCTTATTGACGATACTGAGGATAATTTCCAAAGGCTACTAGTTTAACACTGAAGCTAAACAACTGAACATACTCAATAACACCAAGAAGACCATATACCTATTGACGTACAAAGAAGTGATACGATGTAAGCTGGAAATCGATTCAAAAATTACCTCACAATTGAATCATTCTAAGTACCTGGTAGCAGCAATAGCAAGAGATAGAAATCTTTTCAACGAAATAAGAGAACAATGAAAGCGGCTCGAGTTTCGGGATACTTGGAAAATATAGTTTGGAATACCTAAATACCGAAGGTATAATCACGATATATAAAACGACTGTATATGCAGCATATATATGAGACCAGATACGAGTAGGATAATACAGACGATGAGGACAGCCGAAATGATAATACTAAGAAATATACAAAGCAAAACTCTACACAACAGAATACGGAATAAAGATATTAAACAGCAAAGTGGAATACAGGACTTAGAAAGATGGATGAGAAAGAGGCGAAAATTCTGGAACAAAAATATAAAGGCAATGCAAGAGAGTAGACTTGTTACGAACGCAAAAATGGACAGCTCAGAAGAAAGGAAACCACTCGGAACACCACCTAAACGATGGCGACAATGCTCATCTTCATCTTCCTGGCAATGGACAGGCATTAGCCTACTAATATAGTCATCCATGTTAGAGAGAAGGAGAAGAAGAACGAATACAAATTAAGAATTGATGTCCATGAAACCAAAAACTTATCTACTTGGAACAAGAACTTCATAATGTAGTACAACAGAACAAATAATACAAATGTTAACTTTAGTATTCTTTGTAGTTGAATAAAATGGACAACTGTTTATTTTCAAGAAATTAGTTGAAGGTTTCGCGTTTACCATGGAAAAAAATGTAATAATATTAATACAGGATTAAGTAAAATAACAATATGAGAACTTCTTGAGTCTATCTTCAAATATTAGTAACAGAACTATGCTTTACTTAAAGGAACTAAATGCATGTGGTGAGTTTTCTAATAGTATTATCCAGAAGAAATCAAGTATATTGAATAATATATTGAATGTATATCAATATCAACTCTCAACCTCAACTCTGAAGCTTATATTGGTGGGAAAGATCGACGGAAGGAGAGGACCAGGGCGTAAACAACATTCCTGGCTACAGAATATAAGAGACTGGTGTGGCATTCAACAATTTTTCGTCGTGCAGAAAAAGGGTACCTTCAGATAATAGATTAGAAATTTTGGATCAAGAGAACACCTACACGCTACAAGTGAATGGTACTTGAAGAAAAAGAATAATATATTGAATGTATATCATTGTTTAATGTGCTGATTAAACTAAAATTCTTTATTCTATTGTTTTTAACAACAATTCCTTTTACTTAATTTTATATAATTCGAGGTCCTCCGGACATATCACACTATTAAGAATTATTAGAGCAACACAATATACCTCTTTCCAGTTCTATATCCTCGCAGTAGCATAGTGATCTCCCACTTACACGTACCAGATACTACATATAGAACGAACCCAGAATTTAACGATAAATCAAAGGAACTGGAATCAAAAAGGTTAATATCGTTTCAACAGACATCAGAAAGGTTGTGACAAGTAAGGCGATACTTGGTTATCAAATATTAGATTTAAAAAATTCATTACCAAATACTACAGCCTGAACTCTTTTAGAATACAAATGGAATATATTGAATATCCTGTTTACACCACCACTACACAAACACTCCCAATTAAACTGTCTGACGCGCTCTTCAATAACCAACTTATCGTCTTCAGAGACTGAAGGTTAACTGAAGATGATAACTTGGCTATCGAAACGTGCGTCAGACTGTGTAATTGTGCATGATGTAAAGACTACAAGGCGAGCTATAGCGCACCAGCTGGAAAGCAGCAAATGAGAATTCGTTCCCAAAACGACGCGCCAATTTGAAACATTTGAAATGAATACATGATATAAAGACTACAAGGTATGTTATTGCACACCAGTTGGGAAGCAGCCAATGAGAATTCGCTCCCAAAACGACGCGCCAATTTGGGAGCGAATTCTCATTGGCTCTTAAGAGATGCGCAAGAACGAGTCGAAAATGAGCCCTCGGGAAGAGCACACCTTATAGTTTTTACATCATGTAATTGTGAATGTTGTCGGTGTAAACAATGTATATAGTATCAATATCATCAACAATTACAGAAATTCCAACATAGTTTCAAATAGAATATTTATGAAGAATAAAATAAAATTTCTCAGTAATTGGAATCTAATAATGTTCTTCCATTTATTTGAGAAAATTTCGTACAAAAACATTTTATTCATTTAAAATGTTCATGTTAAAGATGGGTGTCTGTATAGGTAGGTGCGGTCCTGATTCGTCCGTTAGATCTAGTTCAGTGGTAAGGGCGAATGATATATTGACGTATCCGACAATGCATTCTAGTGGCTTGTTTTGTGTTTGTGCATTAAAATTGTACAATGTTTGCAAGCAAAGCACTACAATGGCAAAGTGCAATCTGACTCAATATCTACTTATATAGATTTATAGACTTCTAATGCTTTTGTAAAGTATCGACAGCCCATTGTGTTTTTATTGGGTAGCAACAATATTATCACTGGTGCTGTGAGAATTTATTGGGGTTTTTTTGATTAGTGTTTTCAACGAGCTTGACCACTCGTGTGGAAATCGGTGAAATGGTACCGAAGCATCTGCTTATCCTTGCTGCGGTAGATATTATTGTACTCGAATTTTATACGGTTTATTATAGTTCTATTTAAAAAATGGTTGTTTTCGCATTTCAAACCAAGAATAAAGATCCAAAAAGGATGATAAGTGAGAAAAAGAATAGTATAAGCATATGTTTCGCATTACTAGATTTGAATGAGAGAGAATGAATATTAAATATTTCCAAAAAACAAAAGTATACGAATGCAACAAGTTTTCAGAAGAGCGGAAGCTGGTGATTACAATGATTTCTGAAAAAGTTTGAACTAAGAACAAAGAACTAAGAAGACTAATACGACTAATACTATTAAAAAAAGTTGAACAACAACTTTTGAGTCTTGGTGAATGAAGTGTGAGAAATTGGTGCATGGAAGGAAACTTAATGATAGGAAACAGTTTCTTGAAAATGATTGGATTTGTTAAGTAATCATTACTCAATAAGTCATATGACTAACTAAGAAAAACACATTTCGTGCCCAAAAAAAAACGATTTTTTTCATCAATTTGATCTCCTTCAAGAGCAATAAAATCATTCCAACGCTTCTCTAACTTCTCGATGCCGAGCTTATAGAAGAATTTGTCTTTTGCCTCAAAATAGGCTTCAGTTTTAGCGATTACTTCTTTGATATCAGCAAATAGCCAGTAGCAAATAAAAGTGTAATTCGTTCAATTTAACCATCGTTACCATCGACTTGTGAATCTATACATTGTCTAGAACAGTGGTTTCTTTCTTCGTCATAGGAGGCTATTTTTCCTTGATTCTTACATTCAAACGATTCAACAACTCTAAGTAATATTCGCTATTGATTATCTCTCACTTTTGGAGATAGTCAGTGAACAATATTTCATGTACATATCAAAATACTGAAGCCATAACCTTCCCAGCTGCTATGCCTTTGGACGCTTTGGACGTGGTTCACCGACTGCAGTCAACTCAGAAAATGATCTTTTTGATTCCAGAGTGTTGTTGTTGTTTTTGATAAACAGTGAGTAAACGCGGCACCCTTTGAAAAAATCTCTTTCATGGTCAAATGTTCATGCATAATTGTAAAGAGACTGACTTTTGATATATTTGTGGTCTCAGATATCTATATTCATTTTACAATTAGATATAAGCAATTTGTGACTTTTTGATATTTTTTAGGGTAACCACGTCAACTGGACGACCAGAGCTTTCACCATCATCAGTGTTTGTACGAGCACGTTTAAATTAGGTAAACCAATAACAAATGGTTCTTTTAGATGGAGCAGAGTGCGGATAGCAATTTGAGGCCATTGCTTTTTTATAAAAAAACAATGATAAATTGATACACAAAATTGTTTTAAATCTATTGCTTCGAAAATAACAAAAGTAGCGTCACTTAAATGGCTGTCACTTTTTTCCAACTAATCAAAATATCATTAAATTCTACACATAGTCTTTTGAAAGCTGCTTTTAGATAAAAGTCTTATGAATTTGACAATGGCAGTGGCATTTGTGTGTCAGTCACACGACTTATTAAGTGATGTAGTACATTCACATTATGCAAGACACAACCGAAACAAAAAAACAATATCTAGAAGACTCTTTCATAAAGACAGAGCCTATACTATCAACCGGTACCTTAAATGTTATGCAGGAAGTTTTAGTATCTTTGATAAGATTATTGAAAGAAAAAAATTAGGAATATTCCAACTTAAAAAAGAGCAATGCGATGTCTGCTGCAATTTTCAGCAGAAAATTTGGACAAACCGGAATATGGAATACACATTACAAATTCTTTTCTTCCCCATATATGATAAACTCTGTTCTTGTGAAGGAGAATTAGTATTTGGTATGACTGTTTAAAGAAACTTGAATGAATTGTTCTAATGAACGTACCCCTATATAATCTAAAATGTTTGGTTAATTAAGATTATTTCTAATTGTTCACCATATGTTGATTAATGCTAATTCATTTAAACCATTACAAATAAAGATGGAGCAAGATTGGAAAAACGAATCAATAAAGAGGAAAGCGGTTAAAGGGAGTGCCATATTTTTTGCCATGGATTTCCAAACTGTACTGTTATGTCCACGAATGTTTGCATCTGCACTCTATTTCAAGCCAAAACTAAAAGTCTACATATTTACAATATACAATCTTTACAACACATCAGTCAACCACTTTTAGCTAGCACGAGTGCGTGGGAACCGTTGAGGCTTCCTGTGTTGAAAGCTGTATAAGTGACCACCTGGAAACAAATTTTGGTAAAACTGATAACCGATTATTTTATACAGTGGTGGATGTGGTTATCAAAATTGAAGCAGCGTTCTATCAAACGCGTCACTAAAGTGTTGTCCAAAAAACAAACGTTGGTATAGAGCTAAAATTCAACTAAATGCCACAGCCAAATATAGTGTGAATCAAGTTTTTAGAAATCTGTCTTTATAAACCAGAAATATATTTACCAGGTGGTTACATTTCTGTTGGTAGACAAACTCGTACAAAACCATATCTTTGTGTATTCAAATTCGGGAATTGTTTTAACTATAATCATTCCTAAATGTTACTATTATATCAAAAGAAATATGACCAATTTTTATTTTCATATTTACTTATATATATAGTTGGTAGACTTGGTATTCGTCCTATATATTACTACGAGAACTACCTCATCTTTATTGAGGGTTTTACTAGAAATTCACTTGTTTATAAATTTGTGTTAAATATCCAAAGCTCTGATTTGATGAAAATAGAAATAAGAAATAATATTGTAAAATCTTAACACTCCATTTCTGAAACCTAGTACTTACTAAAACAGTGATCTGACACTGGCAGTATCATATGTCTGCCAATACCTATTAAATAATGTGAATATATATGATCCTGTATTAAAGAGAGAGTTGAATCTGAGGTTCAATCTTCATATTATATATGTTGGTGTCTTGTGTGGAGGGTAGTGGAGAGTTTGCACAATAAACAAAGTTCCATAACTTACTATAGTGGATCAACAAAACTATATCGACAAAAATATATGAAACGAAATATTAAACTACGTCCCTCGAGCTCAGCATCTAGAAACGACGCAGCTTCGCTGAGATCTCGGCGTACGAGATTTGATCTCGAGACAGAATGAATGTCTCCTCGATTCCCAACGCCTCACTTGGATTCATGTAAGTATGGAACAATGAGCATATAGAAGTATATTGGTTTTTCCCAAGAAATGTATCAGGTATATCGGAGAGGATTAATTAAATGGGATACTATCAGGATATTGAAGAAGTTATTCGGAATTTTCTAGGTCAGGTATCGGTCAGTCAGGGGTGAACGGTTTATCGTTTGTTCCGATAAATGTTTACCTGTATAGAGTGTTTTTAATATCCAGGGTACACGGCTAATTGATACTATATTCGAGGAATAAATTCATTTTATAGCGCTCTATAGAATCATGGTTGGTGTAATGATCATATACATCTTCGAAATGCACACTCATCTTTTTTATTATGCAATCAGAACGTCATCTATTTTTTCTCAAGGGTCGTAACACTATTATGAACTGTAGTTGTACTTCATTATCGCATACACTACTGTAAAAATTACCCATTTTTCCATGTCACCGTATGATAAATAATTGACCTACTCGAGTTACCTGACAAAAAATCGACACAATGCAAATATCTAGTTCGACCGGAGTACTTGAGAAACGTCAAACAAAGACCCTATGCGTAACCAATGTATGCGACAGTTTACAATACTTTTTAAAGAATTTTTATAAGTTAAAAAAATGCGTGAAATGTATTCCGGTACCCGTTGATATAAAGAGCCGGTTGACATATCTTAGACAGACTATTTGTCACAGCCCCAAACCGCACAGTTGCCCTTGAAGGCCATGATTAATTATATTTCGACCCAGATTATGTAACAGAATGAAACTGCAGTCAACCAGATCGATTGTCAAGACAAAGGAGGGTTAAGTATAGTGTCACGAGATCGTCCTGAAGGATGCTGAATGTTTATGTTTAGGATAATAATAGCTCGGATTATTGTCATTTATAAGGATAAAGTCCTTTTTGCGTTTTAACGTATTTTTGTTAATGATTCTTTCTAACATACGTGAAATGTGTACAGAAATACCCCTCCTCTATCCCATAAACCGACTGAAAATAATTATTTATATATACATAGAAGTGAAATATAGCTCTGAATTTGAAAATTCAAAAAAATCTATTTATATAAGAAAATTATGATATTTACTATGATAAACTAGAGTGCTCAGTTATTTGAAAAAAACGTTTTATGTCAAATTGACATCTTTATGATTATAATATGTACCTCAAGGTACAGCTCCTATACCTTCAGGATTCCTAGTGCATATAAATCATCAGATGTTACAACTCTTTCAGGAAAATAGATCTTCTACTGCCAATATACCGTCACAGTATAGGACATAACGAGCGTCTTCATTATATCTGTTATCTCTTGATGAAAACAATTCTTTCTTGTACGTCTTAGAATACATTAGCAGCTTACAGTATCTAATTCATTCCCGAACTTCCAAATCCACCAAATCATCTCCTCCACTGCCTTCCATGTCTATTATATCGTTCTTGGTGCTAGGTCAAAAATTAATACTTCCACATCAAATCTGATCCCACCAACAACCAAAAACCACTTAATCCTTGAAACCTTACCCACATACATTCCCCGAAGATGGAATTATATAATCTACTAAACACATAAGAGGTGTTGAGGAAACGAATAAGGGCAATCCCAATTGCAGTGTCATCCTAAAAATCCGCAAATTATTTTCATTTGTTGGCTTCTCCATTGTCATCGCTTTTAATTCAACCCATAAACCACTCAGATCCTCCGCAAAATCCACCTTATTGTTGGTCTACAAAAATACGGTAATCAGGTATTCTAGGATCTTCCAAAATCCTCCCAATTCCCACTAATTAAATTCTGCAGAATAATTTGTCATTTCGATTATTACAGAAGCCGCAATAGCCTAACCACGTCGCCCAAACAAAGGGCATCAATTTCTTATGGTTTTCATAAAATAATATCGGATTCCCAGTTGTAAAGAAGATGTAAAATTTTTTCCAAATTCAGAAGACACATGTATGATAGATCTATTTTTGATTTGAAACAAAATGAAATAAGCAAAAGCTGTAGAATGAGAAATAAAACCAATTCCGTTCAGACAGACGGGATTTTATCATTCAAAGATTATAAACCGAATGAATTATCTTAGTTACATAGATTCTGAGACTATTTTTGTACATGTTTGATTGACACCAAGCTTTTAAATGCTGCCAATAGGTAGAATTAATCTGAAGGCTTCGTTTATTAGACACTTCCGCAATACTAATTGACTGTAGTTCCAGAGCAATGTCAGGAATATTTTCTTCGTTATTTGTCCATTTAATGATTAAATTTTTATTATGAGCTACGGTTCATTTTATCTAATAATGATTCCAAATTTTCTGCTAGACAGAAAGCTAGTTTTTGCAAATCATCCTCATGATCTGCTCTTGCCGAAGCGATTGCTGGAATAAATTATGTATACTTCATAAATCTATCTGAAAATCTGAATTGCAAATATTGAATAACGCAGAATATATGATATAGTCATTTCATATTAATCATCGGGGTCATTGTTTGATTAATTTGTTCTCCTACTCTTTTGAATAAACCAATTGGAATTTTTATTAACCTATGACATTTTACTATGTCTATTTTCAGTACTAAAATGATATAGACTAGCGAGCTTGCACTATGTTGTTTTACTAACGTTTCTTAAATATTTTTCAACTAATATAACTACGTAGAGAAATTTTATATCGCCGAAAAATATTAGTTTTTTCAATTTCTTGTATATTTTAAATAAATTGCAGACTCATGGTTTGACACGAACACCTCTCACATGGCTTAAGTCATACCTTACCAACAACTCAGCTTGTAAGGGTTGATACAACGATGTCTTCTTACAAGCCAATAGAATATGGAGTGCCACAAGGCTCAGTACTACTCCCTATTTTGTTTCTTGTGTTTATAAACGACACCACCTATCTAGACATCAGTAGTGAAATATGTCTTGGCAGACGATACTAGTTTCTCTTGGAGCAACTCTGATCTCACGACACTTCATAGGACTATATCTAGTGACCTAATCACTATTAAATCATAGTCCGATTCTAATCTTCTCTGACTCAACGTTTCTAAAACCAAAGTTTTATCATATAAAAATGCATTGCAGCCTTTTTTATTAAATAACACCACCATTGACGTCGTTGAATCTGTGAAATTTTTAAGGCTTGTTGTCGACAATTCCTTCCTCCCCAAATGGGAGTTACATATTTGTACTGAGATCAGTTTGCAAAGAATTTAGCTTATCCATATCCTTAACCCTTCTGGTAACGTGTCATGAGACTCTATTTGAGCGAATCTTCAAACTACAATAGAGAGCTGTTAGATATTTACTCGGACTAAGCAGCGGGGCTCACTGCAGGGATTAAAATTTCTGACTCTTCCTTCGTTATTCATCCGTTTGCCTAATTTGTAGCACGCTTTTCCAATTTCAGAAAATTCATTACACGGCTATCCACTTAGGAACACCAAGCACGATCTTTACCTACCTACTCCAGGTTCAGAATTAGTAAAGGGCTCAATATTTTACAATGGAAATAAATGCACAATCATTTTCCAATTGAAATCAGTCGATATCATCCTTTCCCGCATTTCGCAATATTTTGACGGCATATTTACTCGAAAATCTGAAAAATTTGAAAGTTATTTAGTTATTTTCGTTTCTTTTTTAGTTTGTAAAAGCTTTTGTCTACAAGTTGTAACAATTTTTGACAATTAAGCATTTCTCTCTCTCTCTCTCTCTCATATTGGTTGATAGAATTGCTACTGATTATTTTAACGATGTTCCTGTATAATCATGTATTCACTCAATCGATACGCTTCCCTTCAGGAGATTCTTCCTGGAATCGTCCTTGCGATCAAAATTGTATTGTTATACATTCGTAGGATATAAAATGTATCACTTGGATGGAAACCCATCATAGGTACATGATCCATTCGCCTCATCGAAATACGATAATTTGGATTGTTTTTTCTAATAATTATAATTAGATTTATACAAATGATCCTAATGTGTATTTCATTTAAAAACTAGTGAAATTATTCTATCTATTTACCTGTTTATACTTAAGGACATACTGTATCAATATTCAATTCTAGCTGTGATAAAGTGATAAAGCAATTTGACAATTACCTCAGCCAAAATTTATTGTATTCAAATGTACAGGTGTCTCGAATTTTCACCGTTTATTTGTTTGTTTACGTTGTGTGATCAATTAAACATTTTTCAACGTCATAATTTTTAATTTTAGTTGACAAAGTAGTTGAATATGCCAAACAAATAAACATTCGAATAAGACATTATAAAAGCACTTCAAAATAAAATATTACGCTGCACAAGTTTCTAAACAATTAAAAAATTTCTAATTAAATGCCTCAAGACAAAAATCTAAATGCCAGTCCGTAATTATATAAATTATTAACGACAGTTTACTAGTCATAGTAAACCTGCTGTATGTTTACAAGTGAAGTTTGCTTTAATATTGCAATTATTTGCTATAAAATATTGTTTTATCGGGTATAAATACTCAAGAATATGTTCGAAGCTGTGGGTGTCAGGTGTACGAAGGTCATAGACCTACTTGGTGCTTCTCTGTTATCTGTATGGCACGCAGTCTAAGCTGGACACTAAGACAAGCCGTTTTTAATATGTTGTCTCAATGAGTTTGTAATTACCAGGAATAATCGAATGGTATTTTCTCTCTCAACCATCTAAAAATTAATTTACTAATTTTTTGGGCTATATGTTTCACCACACATTGAACTTTAAGTCCAACTGGAACATAGTCGTAACTTGAATGGCATAATTATAAAAACTTTATTTTGTCACGTTTTTGTTGACATGCAAATTATTCAGATGAAATATACAGAGGTCTGCATAAGTCAGGCAACCCTCTCAAAAGATCGGCATGAGTTAAACCTGCCTTGGGTGTGTGTGTGTGTGTGTGTTTTTTTTATAAGAGGGGGGAATCCTTTTTACGGATTCCAGGCATAGGTGGATATGTGAGACTCGACTCTGCGGCGCTAGTGCCCCTACTCACTAAACCCTAAACCTCTTATCTTCTATCCTCTCATCCCCCGCGGACCCGTCTTTTAGGCATTACATCGCCGAGGGAGGAATTAGCTGCTGCTCTTCCTTCTGGTAGCTAAGATTTTATATCTTCTTTCTTCTAGTGGACGTGTCATTCGCTCTTCTTCTTTCAATGGAACGCAGTTCCGTAAGGACTTTCGTGACAAACGAATTGATAGCGTTCCAGGCAGATTCTGATGACAGCATTTCTTCTACTATTGTCTCTGGCTGGATTCTCTTCTTTAGGATCGTCTCCAGCTCATCTCGTTATGGATAGAATCGTGGGCAGTCAAAGAAAACGTGCTCTGCGTCTTCATTGATTCCTGGCCAGGACGGGCACTCCGGTGAATCATCATGCTTGAAGCAGTGAAGATATGTCCGAAAACATCCATGTCCTGACAACATCTGCGTCAAATAATAGTTGACCTCACCATAACTCCGATTCAGCCAAACGTCGATCTTTGGTATGAGCCGGTATGTCCATCTTCCTTTTGTTGCGGCATCCCACTGCGATTGCCATCGTGTGATGCTGTTCTGCCGTTCTTCAGCTCTGAGCTCCTCGACACTTAGTGTAGTTGACCTCTTTCGTTGGTAAAGGTTCCTTCTTTCCTCATCTAGAACTCTGAGTGGCAAAGTTCCGGAAATGACACAGACTGCTTCCTCCGATATTGTGCGGAAGGCGCTGGCTACTCTTACAGCATTTAGACGATATACTGGTCCAGCCTTTCTCTCAAATGGACATTCCATAAGTGAGCACCGATGTGGCAACTGATGATAATAGTAGTCTTCTGCTCTGCTTTGGGCCGCCGACGTTAGGCATCAGTCTTGCGAGACTAGCTCTTACTACCGATGCTTTGGCACTGACGTGTTCTACCTGCTGCTTGAAGTTGAGTCGGGCATCAAGCATCACTCCCAGATATTGGATATACGGTTGTGATGTGATTTCTTGTGTACCGACTTTCAGCTTGATGGTCTCTACTGCTTTTCTGCTGTTAATAAGCACTGCCTCAGTCTTGTGCTTCGCCATTTGGAGATTCATTTCGTCCATCGGTTTCGGTCGGCATTGGTTGACTTTGTCAAAGGTGATGTCGAACATATGGCTCATCTCATCAAGATGTTTGGCAACGATCACGACCGCTACATCATCAGCGTACGCTATCAGTTTGACGTTACTTGGTAGTTTCAGTCTTAACAGTCCGTCGTACATGACATTCCACAGGAGTGGGCCTAGAACAGAGCCCTGAGGTACACCTCCTGTAATATCGTACTCCTTATAACCATTCTTCGTGTCATATTTGAGAACTCTATCGGTAAAGTAGCTGGCTACTATCCTACACAGATATTCTGGAACGCATTTCTCTCGTAGAGCTTGCATGATGCAGTTCCAGTTGGCGGAATTGAAGGCGTTTTTGATGTCTAATGTCGCCACCAGGCAATACTTCTTTGTGCCGCCTTTCCATCTGGTTCCCGCGATCGCTTCCTTAGCGATATTAACAACCAGATTAATCGCGTCCAGTGTTGATCGTCCTTTCCGAAATCCATACTGGTTGTCTGCTAGGAGTTGATCGACTACTTCTTCTATTCGTTGATGAATTATACGCTCTAGAATCTTACCTGCTGTATCTAACATGCAAAGTGGACGGTAAGATGACGGTTCATCCGGAGGCTTTTTTCCTTTCGGAAGCAGTGTGTGTGTGTGTGTGTGTGTGTGTGTGTGTGTGTGTGTGTGTGTGTGTGTGTGTGAAGATAATTAACGTGGGCAAATGAACAACGATCCAACATTCGCGAACCTCCGTCATTTCATGCAGAATGGAGCTTCGTTGCCGAGTAATCGTTGAGTGGCCCGCACAGTCATCTAACCTGACATCTGTAATTTCTACCTATGGGGCTTTCTCAAGGATCATTTTTTACAAGAGGATACCACGCACTCTTCCCGACTTCTGAACTGCAATTAAAGAAGAATTTGAAAATTTTCGCGGACAGCTTAACATGCTTCGTTCGACCTGCCTCTCCGTTGCCGTAAACTCATTGATCAATATGAACATCAACACTTTTTGAATCCCTTTCGTGATTTTTTATAAATAATGTATTTTGGTGCTGCATTTATTTCTGTAAATGCAAATTGCCTGAATTATGCCGACCTCTGTATAGTTCAAGATGTACCTACTAGTTTCTGGAAAACCTTGAATGGGCTGTAAATTGAACACAAAGTTAAGGTAACGCTCCAAAATAGAGAAATGAGGAAAAAGAAACTATCTTGGAATAGTGGAAATTTTAATGTATCATAATTGATTTTTCAGTATTAGTTATTAATCACATGTTAATGCTATATAACTTAACGTACATATACGAAAGCTATATATCACATGATATCCCATCTACAAATAAAATATTGGTATTCTTTGTATATACTTTGATCACTTAGTTGATGTGTATTCTTTTAAAATCATGTTTAGATGCAACCTCGCGATATCATTATGGTACATTTCGTCTAAATTTTCTTTTAAACATGGTAATAAATCACTTTTTAGCGTTCTCTACGTTGTGATTGTCACTGTTAGTGCCAGTAAATTTTCTCTTTTAATCTAGACACCAACTATTCTGATTCTTCTTCTTAATAAGGGCAGACGAATTTTGAAACATGATTATGTCTATAGATATTTTCATTCTGCAAAACAGGTCATTTTTTATTATTCCTGAATAGTTCCATGTTTAATTTTGATCTAAATTTTTGGGATATACAACCCAAAAGTAATATCAAAATAATTCTTATGATAATGTATCCTAGCTATAGGAATATAAAAGTCGGGGCGTTCTCCTTTCTCGACAACCATAAAGACATAACTCAAAGCTCATAAACTCTATGTGAAGAGAGAGAGAGAGAGAGAGAGAGAGCAATGCTTTATTGTCAAGAAATTGTTACAATTTGTAGACAAAAGCTTGTAAAAACTAAATACAAACATAAAAATAAGCAAATAAAGATACAAATAAAAATAAAAAAGTTCAGAAGAAAACTACAATGAGTAACAAAATTATAGATAATATTGATAGATAATAATCAGTAAAAAAGTCCATAGCTAAATTAAACCAGTAGGTATGCAGCATGTCCTAAATACATATTATTAATAAATAGAAGTCGTTTGCAGAATAGAAGGCACTTTCTAGTAGATATGCTCGCAAATTATTTTGAAATGGGAGAAAAGATTATATCGGTTTTATTTTAATTGTGATCTCAGCCCAAATAGGAGGAGCTTAATTTTTTAGATAAGGAATCTGTAACTCCCCATTTGGGAAGGGAGGTATTGTCCTCAACAAGCCCTAAAAATTTTACTGATTCAACGATGTTAAATAAAAAAGGCTGCAATGTATTTTTATATCATAAAACTTTGGTTTTAGAAACAAAGAATTCAGAAAAAAAATTCCTTTTTTGCACTATAAACACTACAGATAAAAAAAGAATAAATCATCACTTTATTTATTCTTTTTTTGTGCAAACTCATGCTTTAAAAGATACGATAACTATATTAGAATGAACATTTAGTGAATGAAACAAATTCAGATTCAGATGTAAGTACTTTAACTGAGAGATCATCTGTTCTGTAAGGTAAGGGTTCAAGAGTGTAAGCAAAAAGTGCGCAGAATTGTGCTATATATATATATATATATATATATATATATATATATATATATATTCGTAATGTAGGCTCTACAAACATAAAAACATCCAAGGATATCCATGGAACCAAAAGAAAAGGTTTATGAAGCTGTGTGATTCAACATTCATTGATATTTCTAATTAACGATTGTTTGATCGGGACAAATTGATTTATTTATTTACATAAATAAGTTTACAATAGCTTTCGAGATCACAAGCGCCTGAAACTTATAAGAAGAGGTACGAACCTCAAGTAAATAAAACCTCAGGAATCTATGGCTATCTTGAGGACCCTCATAGAAAAAAATATATCCATCGACATTAAAGTAAGCAAATGCATATGAAAATCAATCGTAAGAGCTATTCTACATATTTAGGGTAAACTCAAAACAAAAAACATGTGAGAGCAGCATTGATAATTATTAATGGATTAAGAGATCAAATAAGAAACAAAACTATAAGAGAAGATTTGAAGTTTAGGATATAGTACGATTAACGAGATCAAGCCGACCATATTGGAGAGATCACGTCGACAAAATGAGGAAGATCGATGGACTAATTGGGCCAAGGATGAAAAACCAACTTCAAGGTGATCTACCGGTCAATCTTCCAAGAGATGGCACGAAAGGTGATTATCTACTTCTCAAGAGGCTGAATAATAGAGAAAACAAAACTCATGAAAAGAGAATAAAGAAAAAAAGGAGATTACAGTAGAAAAAGGAAATCCACCTATATAATACATGTACTTAACTAATTAAAAGCAGTTTTCAAACTTCTTCAAATTTTGGAAACACCAGGATATGGTGCAAGCGGATGTCAAGTATAGGACTGTAATATAAATAAAAATGAAAAATATATAATTTTCGAAAAAAAAACGTATTCACTATATGAATAATTTTCCAACAACGGTGCTTGATTTTATATAATTTCATCCGCAAGTCCATATTCAGTATTCAAATTTTATTGCTGAGCGGTTAGTACTTAAAGTTGAAGTTGACAATCACAAAAATGAAGTGAGACGAGCTCAAAATAAAAGTAATTAACCATGTCAAATCCGAGTGAATACTAGGTAGTTAGGATTGTATAAAACTACACTGTATATTTAACTTTTCAATGGGGCAGATGTTACATTGTAGGTACGTACAACAGACATAGATTGCGTTTTGTGTTGTTAGTAAAAATACATAGTAAATACTTTATCTTTTATGTTTACTAATAAAACAAAATCAATATTGCATATCATTTACATATCGTTTGAGTAGATTATGTTTTAACTATCGATTGAGTATTGAAGCAGAACAGACTTTTCCATTAGAGATAAATCGTGATTCTATTAAAAAATCATCATAAGAACATTTAACATAAAAAATATCTTTTACAAACCTTTCTAAATCAATGGAGTTATCAACGAGATACAAGAGAATGTTTTTCAAGTCTCAACGGAATAAATTCGGGGTGATACGTCCGTATTTTTTTAAGGTAAAATCTTGTGTAACTGTTACAAAAAGAAACTATGTACTTCATTATTAATCTTTTATTAGTCAACTTTGCTTTTACTTGATGACGATTTATCAATTGACATTTCAGTAACTAACATTTTCTTTTCCACTTGCTCCGATTTTCATTGTCCTCAGCCTTTTCCTTTTTCTTTTTTCCACAATGTGATGCAAGTATTTTTCAAACGCAGAATATTGTTCATTTATACATTTAAAACAATAAATATACTGAATCCATTCTTCGATTTTTTCAATTTTATAGTAGTTTTCATCACACCTCACACAATCATATTTGTAGTATTCTTCAACTGAATCTTCACTATCCAAATCTATTTTACATTCTTATTCAGAAGTTGATTCTGCTTTCTTTTTATACAAGGTTTGGTATTTTCAAAATTTTGTTTCAGGTTGGCATATGATTCATTTCGATTCATACCTTTTACGCCAGCAATAGACATTTCCTCCGATTTATGAATTTTAATATCTCAATTTTTTTCTAGAAACCCAGTCACAAAATCATATCCAGCTTTCTGCTTTTCTGTACCCATTCAATTTATACTGGTTAAGGAAAATCCCATAGATTGCTTTTTTTATATATTACGGAAGTCTTCTTTTATTTTCAAAGCCGAATGTAGTACCTGGGCCCAAATGACACTTTCTAGGAATATTTTTCTTCAAACGCCGTTCCAAAGTTTTTCTTGGAATGTTAAAAGTTATTGCAGCCGTATATACTGACAAGTTCTCGTTTTTAATGGCATTTACTGCATTAATTTGATAGCTTCTTTTATCCAGTTACCAGTTAGATGGCTATACAAACAAAAAAAGTAAAATAATTTTGACGATATTGAGGTTATACTAACAAGAAAACATCACAATACAAGTAAAATTAATACAAAATCCCCCTTTCAAATTATACAAATAGTTAGTTGTTTTTAATTGTTGGGTCATTGAAGACATCTATAAACTGAAACTGGTGGAAAAATATTCAAAAAATGGGGGCTGGACACAATCGATAGAAGAGAAAGACTAAAGTGTAACCAAAGGATGTTCCAAAATTGACCAATTAATTAGAAATAAAAAACGCCTAATAAAATATACAGCCAGACAGTGGCAGCATCAAGTTTCTTATTTTAAATGCTACCTCGTATACATTATTTATTTAATAAAATTCGAAACAGAGTTCACGTGCAACGTCCTATACATATAACTGTCGGAAATATCAAGTGCATCCAGATTTATTACAAATATAAACATTCCAAATAGAAAATAGTGAGCAAAACGATTCCACAATTTTTTTATTACACTTCAAACTCATGGCCTGCATGAAAGTATTGGTAAATGTCAATGTAATTGTCGTTTGAATTTCCAACTAACCCAAGGAAGAATTGGTAAAATATAAAAGCGAACTCTGTCACGTAAGACACATAAAGCAGTAGCTGCCATTGCAGTAGGTGATACGAAATTAGATATTATACTGAAGTTTCAAAAAAACCACATAATGTTGTCGAATATTAAAGTATTAAAGGCAGCGGCGGATTAAGAAGTAATGAGGCGTGGGGCTAAAGTCGACCCGGGGCTCACTTAAAGAAATCAAAATCAGCTCGAACTCTTTTAACTGCAATATATTAGTTTCAAATTAAATATAAATTATAAGCAAAACTAAATTCAAATCTTTTTTCTCGATATAGTGGCAAAATTTTCAATTATCTCATCAAAATTCATATTCTGTAACAACTCATTTTCAATGTACAGCCTTGTTAATGACGACAATCGCTCATCTAATATTGAAGAGCGATATACATTTTTTATTTTCATTAAAACTGAGAACGACCTTTCTGCTTCACAAGGTATCGTAACGAGCAATTATATGTATTATTAATCAATTCGGGTTGAAGTTTGATAAAACGAATGAGTTGCTGTAATTCACAAAATAATTCAAGTTATAGATCATTCGAATATATTTTTACTAGAGATATTACTATAGCACTTTTTATTCATCCTTTACATTTTGATTGCATGAAATATAGAATTTATTATCATTTAGGGTATAAAATTATTATATAGAAAAAAAAAATTAGTGTATAGATTGATTTTACTAATTCATTTATTTCATTCAAATTTCCAAACAATTTTTGGTTAAATTATATTAAAAATTTCAGTGTGGATCCTATATTGCTTCTAAAATAATCAAATTTTGCGGGCCCCTACTTGTTAGATCCTTCCTTAATCTAACACTGATTAAAGAAACATAAAATGCATCCCTATAGAATGATACCAGCTCAGGGGGTCATAGAAGACGATTTCGTGAACAAATCATGACAATATGATCTAATTAAAACATGTTTTATTTTTCTGATGGGAGTACATTCTAACATATTAATCGTCGGATCGATAGAGTGGTCCGCCGGAACTACTGATCTGATGCTATTAGACTTCTTTTGTAGAAATATGTCAAAATTATTGTATACAAAACTAAATCCCTCCATACTTAGATGACTTGAAAAGACGAATCGCGATTAGATAAGTCACATTTCCATACCAGATTAACATGTTGCCAAGACGTTCCCAGGGAACATTTAGAACATCTCCTATATGGACATATTAATGTTTTTTCTTTCATATTATCAAGGAATAATCAGTATTATTTATAACGTCCACAGTGTGATCTGAAAATATTTCTAACGTGTTCCAAGCACTTTTCCCAATACACTCTCATTCATTTGATAACTAATATATTCCATTTGTTTATTTCACAGTGTATACAAAATTTCGAATTATGACTACTGCTAGTTGGAACGAAATATAAACAAACTCTACTAAGAATACCAAATTCATTTCTTTTAACCTGAAAAATACGGATTAATTGTGAAATTTTACTATCTTTGGAAGTGCGTTACAAAGTGATGTCGGATTTCTATATTTTCGTCTTAACCATTTTCATTAATTTGCCGTCTAAATATTAAAGACAGCACAATTAGAAAATTAAGTAGAATGTTTATCATTAGCAATAACCCAAAACACTGATAATTATTCGAAAAAATTTGATAACAGATTTCGATTTGGATACAGACCGAGGGTGTAAGCAATAAGCTTGATAAAGTTGTTATAAAATTTTTGAGCAACTATTAATCTTCCAGGTTTATTCGGATAGATAATTTTTGGCTAATAATAGAAAAAATACAAAGCAAAAACAATTTACTTGAAGGTGTAACTTACAAAAGAACATTAAGAAAAGTTGAGTTGATGAAGATATATTTTCAATACGCATGCTGTTAATAATTTGATTATGATGTTCTTTGTTAATATTCAAGTAGGGTTTTATTGAGATGTGACATGTAATTTTTATAAACTTTTGCTATTGTCTACCACTTTCGGCCAATCGACTAACCGCGGTCGATTTACTAGACTGATTAGTCACTTTTTTTTAGTATTCCAGCCGGTAGACGATTTTGTCCAATTGGCATATATCAGTGATCATTTTCGGATGTCCAGTGACGGTTTACTGTTGATTTTAATATTTCGGCCCCATTTTGACATACATTTTTCGAATAATTCTGACATTTTAATAAATCTGAAACGACAGACGTGGATGTCGTTTTATTCTATTAAAAATTTGCTGTCAGCTCACATTTTTGAACTACCTTGGCGACTCTTGCTTAATGGAGGGTTCTCTCTCAATTCGATTTGTTACAGATCCATTGTTGTTTGATTCGATACAAGAAAACTTAGTCAAGCAAGCGCAGCTTCCCCACCTCGTCAAGTTAATTCTACCGTTGCTATATAATAGAATTTCCTCTGCAAACCTTCATGAGTATTTTCATTCCATATTTTTCTTATTTTCGGTATTTATGCGAAACTTTTGCAGTGATCTTAATTCAGTTTTCGTCGTATAGAATCGCGGGCAGTTCACCATTGTTGAAATACAACACTAAGCTGGAATTTTTGGATGGCGATATTCATACTGAATACACTTTTTACACCACCACTACACCAACACTCACGCATAACGAAACGCGCGTCATATAGTGTAATTATGAGTGTTGGTGTAGTTGGTGTAAACAGTACTTTTCAATGGGTCAATAATAACTTTCATATCTTTATAATATTTGTCTTGTAACATCCACATGGCTTTCACCGTAGCTTCTTTGAACTCTGTACCATGCCTCCATACCTTTCTTCTCATGTTCATATTTAAAATCACCGCCAATTCTTCCGCTAACCCATTTCCATTTAATTGATACTTTCTATTACTGCAAAAGTCCATGAATGTTTTACATATAAATTTTTTACTGTGAACCCTATTTTTTATATGTTTGATTCTATAATTAAAAATGTATCCATGACAAAGTGATAACTGTCCATGGGATCTGTTTTCAGCATTTTATTGGCTTTAACTTTTGATTAAGTCGTTAAATGTTGATGAATTTTTTTTGGGTTACAGTAGGTTTAATTTCTAATTATTTGATATACTAAATTAATATGGCCGACATTTGGTTTCGCGGAAAAAAATTTAAACAATATTTATATAGATTCGGCATTATATCTGTCAAGCGTAATGCCGTTTTAGTTTTATTATTTAAAACAATTTAAAAATTTGCTATTACTGTCCATATTCGAAATCCTACTAACCTTCTAATAGGTGATTCTTCTTCTTTTTTTCTTGGTTTCATCACTATTTCTCGTGATTCGGCTGTTTTTTCGACTCTTTTACATGGTAGATACAGCTCTCTCAGCTGGTTGTTGAGAAAACTCTCCAGCTATCCTAATATGTGATTATTTTTTCCTTTTCTTGGTGTCTTTAGTGCTAGTCGTGGTCCATCAATTTTCTCAACCTTTTTCCTAGTATAGCTCTCTCAACTGGTTATTGTGAAGGCTCTCCAAATTTTCAGTGAAATTACAATTATTGATGCAACATACTTGAACCTTCAAAATTATATAAATACATGTAACTACTTCAATGACTACAATCCTTCAGAGCACTTATTACACAAGTAAGTCCTAACGTCCATATGACTTCAGCTCTCGGAGATATTCTAAGAAAAAAATCAAGAATGAGACATTGGAATAACAGCTAATTTATCACTATTTTTACCTGTGTATCTCTTATAAAAAATTTATGGAACAATGTTGAATAGAATAAAGAACTAAAATGATACCTTCAATAAATTTAAAAAACCACAAGTAAGGATCTGAATCAGGGACGGATTGTTTGAATTTGGAAATTTGCTTTGCAATAATACTTACCATCACATTTATGCCATCGAAAAAACCCTCAGTCTTAAAATTCCTCATCTGAAATTGGACTTTTTTCTATTTTTCTATTTACCTATATAATTTAATTTTACTGAAAATGTCTTATCAAATAAATTTTGGATTTATATATCGCAACAAAACTATTATATATTAAATAAATGAATACATAATAATTTATTTGTCCATTTTATTAAACTCAATCTTTCCTGTATAATAATAAATTAAACACATATTTAGTCTTAACAACTCTCCACTGCATTTACTTATATTATGATCTTATGCTACAGACTTCCTGTGAAGACGTGGCTTTATTAATTATTATATTAAATGAAGAACAAATGGGCCAATCACATCCTGCCAAAAGTCAACAATCGAAAGTAAAAGCAGAACGTTCTTAATATAAAACTAGAAATCTTCGTGGTGGACCCTTGCCTTGATCTAGAGTCATTGATGTCACTTTGTTAGATTATTGATGACAAGTTCAGATCAGGTGGTTAGTTTTCTCACACCCACCACAGCATGAGAAGGTGAGGCGAGGGCTAACATAAACTACGACGGCCTAAAAAAGTCACATTTACGTCATTCCGGACTTGAAATATGTATTTTCGCCCCTATTGTACCAGTTATAGTCAGGTGGTAATATAGTTGGAATGATAATCATTTTCGAGTGTTGATACAGATGTGGTTTCAAATCTGTAAGAAGAATTAAAACAGCATTTGAGTATTTATTGAAGAAATTCCAATTTACAAATAATTTAATTAGATTCATTCTTACGATGACTGGTACTTAAGTTTTCAGATATGGTAACACTGCTGGAATATGTTCAATCTAACATATTGCCATCATAATACTGCATAATTTGATAATCGCTCGACAAAAAGTCGTTCATACAATCGTGACAGATGACCAATCATGGATCGATGCATAAGAGGCCGAAATTAAACAAGAATCGACTTTATGGGTCTTTCAAAACGAGCCAAATCAATAAAAAATTGTTCGCACATGAACCATTTCGAAATAAATGGTCGCCTGTTTTTTCGGAATAATTAGACATATCCCTACCGTTCCACTAAAGCCACGTAGAAAGTTTCAATAGAGTCAATTCTCTATGGTACACCATCTCTCATATATCAGCTCAAACAAAAACGTTTTGGAACATTCAAAACATCGCTTTTATGAGTCATCCGTCGTGCAGCTCTTGTTTGGCAGCCAAGGGATTTTGTTTTATTACCACAGATCAAGAATAAATTGCAAGGTCAACGTTTTATTTATATGAAGAAGCGGTTGATGTGTTGAAATCACATTTTGTGGGAATACCTCAGTCGGAATGGAATTGGTCAAACGCGTGAAAAGTGTATTGATCTTATGGAGAATATTTTGGAAAACATTGCCATATTCATTTGAAAGTATTTGTCTATCTGCAAACTGAAGTAGCAGCCCCTCGTATAATTTGGTTGTTCTTTATCATTGTTTATGACCCAGCAACCCAGTATAGTCGCTCTACTACTTGTTTGATGTAATGAAATGTTTATTGTCGACACGTAAAGATTTTATGTGAGTAGTGTTCTTTGAGGAAAGTATTAAACATAAAAAAAAACAGCAAAACTGCCGACAAAATTTATAATACAACTGATTATGACTAAATTCAACTTTATCTATATTAATTGCAATAAAATTATGTGACATTAGTACCGGAAATACAAACCAAGATTCGAGGTTTGTCTGAATCGTTTCTAATCTCAACCTGAAAATGTCCAAATTAATATAAATATTTTGGGCACTTTGTTTTGTTTGACGTATAAGTGATAAGATAATACAGCCACATAAGTGGAAATGGAAATAAATACCATGTACGGAAAATTTACACCAAAACTAACAACCGTAAAATTTGCGACAGCCAAATACAGACGTAGCAGGTTCAACCACCACATCTGAAACGAATCAGTCAAAACAGTGATTGCAAAGGTCGAACTTGCTGCGAGAAAGGCAAAGACGATTTCATTGGTCGGAAAAGTGATGGTAACCGTTTTTTTTTGAATATTCATGGGATGTTCATCGACTATCATCAAATAAAAATATTACGAATCATTAGCAAACAATAAATTGTAAAAAAGCGGCTACATTTGAAAAAAGAAGAAAGTGCTTTTCCATCAGAACAACGCAGCTTCTCACAATTGCTAAAATTGCACTTCGACTTGGTTGATCAACCACCTTATTTAACAGCCTTCCAGCGACTTTTCCCTCTTACTTCACCTTAAGAAAGAAATATTTTCATCAGACAAGGAATTTAATTCCATATAAATTTCATTTGTTTTTATTTTTTTATTTCATTGTACATTTATTATGAAATTAAATTTATTGTTTTTATAGCCATGCAATCGCAACTAAACTATGGATGAAGCAATTATTGAAGAAGTTTTCCAATTAGAAAAGAATTGAAAATAGAATCCTCATTCTGTGAATTTCTAACAAGGGATCATTGATGATAATGTTAACGACAATTTTTTTATCACCTTCCTGAGAAAGTAATTCCGAATAAAAATTATTTTTCAATTAAAAATAAAAGTTAAAACGATCAGCATGTAATAAATTATTGCACAATAAACTGAAGATGACGTTTTCTTCTTATAATGGTTTTTTTGATTCGGTTTAAGAGTTAATAGTTTTCTCAGAAGTTTATCATATTATTATTATTATTATATTAAATGCTTTGAACAGTATGAAAGAGGCGGTAATTATAGGATATAATTAAATCGAGTCTCATATTAGGTACTATAAATAAGAGTATAAATTTCTTAATCTCGCCCGTCATCAGAATAAGAAAGGTGACAAATGCCTCATAGGTTTTCTAAAATGAAGTTTCACAAATTGTCCAATCAACTTTAAGTGTTCAGATGTACACATACGCAATTAGCAATACTTCGTCATAAAATTGCCCCCAACAATTGCGTCTTATCCAAGCTATAAAACGTTGAAGTGTTAGTCACAGTTTAATGTTTGGGGAAAAAATCTATCGTTGGTAAAGATCTATTAAAATTTAGTGGCGAGGCACTGTCGTAAAACGTATTGTGTTTTAAAGTAAATTGCAATTTCAAAGGTAGCCGCTTATAATATATGGAACGAAAAAGCTTTTGCAATATTTGTTTTTTGAAGATTACAAATATTTATCTAAATCAGTAACACATTAATAAAAAAAGTGTTAAAAAAATAATGAGACAATTGCTATGCATGAATAATTAAAATATAAGTTTATTGAAAAAAAAAGTTGTATATTGTTTACGAACAATGTATAAAAGATATATGATGTTTACAATATACAACATCGTTATACAGTTTCAAATGAATTTGTAACGTAGGAACGTTTTATACATTCAATAATATATGAAGTCTCATTTTAACTTCTTTTTGTAAAGTAACAAAACGATTTGGAAGTACGACACATTTCAATAAATCAATAGAAGTAGGAGATAGAACTATACAAAAGAATTACAAAATACTCAATAGGAATAAATGGCATATTTCCAAGTGAAAGTTATAGCCATAAAAGTACTTCCTACAGATGGATGGAAAATACTATTTACGAGTACTAGAAAAGCAGAGTGGTACTGCTAACAGGGATGTCTACATGTGGGAGACACATCCCCACTTATGAGGAGCTCAGTAGCTCATGTCAAGGATATGCAGACGACGTGGACATCTACGCAAGACTATCTATGCTTTGAGAAAATACTCTGTGGTATAGTTAAAAGAGGACTCAACTAGAAGGTGGTGTCGATCAGTGGAGTTAAACTTCAATCCGAATAAGACTTACCTAATTTCCTTCACTAAGAAGAAAAAAATCAAACTCAATCTCATCAATCTAGATAGATTAAGTGAAAAACAGAGGGAAAATGTCTGTGACTCATGCGAGACTGTAAACTTCTCTGGAACAAACACGAAAAGGAGATAATCACTAAAGCCACAAAAGTCCTGATTGTGTGCAGATACTTCGCAGGAAGAAATTGGGATTGTAACCTAAGGATCCCACTGTGAATGTACACGGCAATTGTGAAACCAATCATCTCATATGGGGCAGTCTGAATATTACGAGGAACAATCTCTCGAAAGTAGAAAGACTGGCTTGTATATGTGCATCCGGGGCATGAAACTATACCCAACAACTTCACTAGAAATAATTCTGAATCTGCCACCATTCAACATAGTACTGGAAAGCGTGGCAGAAATATAATTACTTAGTATGCTCAGAGACGGAATCACCAAAGAAAAACCGTTCCTAAATAATCACCAAACCTAGTACATGCCTGGGGGGATGCATTAAATGCCATTAAAAGTTATACGGACGGATCTAAAGTAGCAGACAGAACTGGAATAATGGTGTACAGATCCAAGCAGTCATTAGACCTTTAAGCTCCAATATCATTGAATCCTAATTCGTTTGAAATTGCCTAGAAAAATTAAACAAGCTAGGTAAGGGATATAAAGTTACCGTACAATGGATGCCGGGACAGACCGGAGTGAAGGGAAATGAAATAGCTGATAAACTCGCTAAAGCGAAGGCAATCCCTTCATGGAACCTGAACCCTTTTGTGGTATCAGCTACAGAACAATAGAAGAAGCAATGGAAAAGAAGGTAGATAAGAATAAAAACAATGATTGTTCAGGGGCTGAGACAGACAAAGGCTCTCCTGAGAAACTATAACCAGAGTAGATCTGCTGAATGTAGGAACAGTCTACGAATACTAACAGGAATCCTATCAGGGTACTGTCGTCTCAATAGACACCTGAAGACACTAGACTTCGCAGATAATAAGGCGTGCAGATTTTGTTGCATAGAGGACGAACCCTCCATCCACATTTTTTTGAAGTGTGAATCACTACCTAGGTCTAGAGCATTATACCTGGTGCAAACATATCTGGCAACTACAGCTATCCCACATTCTGGACTTTCGAAAATAAGTGGGATTAACAGATCAGCTGTAAACACTGAGATCCCCTCGATAGCGGTAACAAAGGGGGACAGTATATCTAATACCCCAATATCTACATACACACATCAATACAAGTTAACACCTATTGGAAAGATTATATAAGCAATTTGCTGGATTAGAACTGGGGAATACGTAATAAAACAACATCGCAACTAATGAAAAAAGCAGCATTAGATTGTTTAACGTCCCACACAATAATAGAAGCTCATGTTCAAGCTTTGCTACAAGTAGATATGGAGATTTGATTTCATTTGACAGTGATCTTTTTTTATGCATTTAAAAGTTCCCTAGTGAAGTGCAAATGATATTTTGTTAACGAGAATCAATCTATCATTCTCTGTTGCAGCGAACCGAATTGTGAATTTGTTCTTCGTAACGAAACTCACCTGCAGTTGACCTTTCTTCGATCAACTATCAATCCAATATGGATTTTGACGTAAATATATTCGAAAACATCAATCAATTGTCAGAAATGCAAGCAGTTGGAGTGCTGGATATAAAAGACTGCATCATCTGTGGGTGATTGAATTCAAATTCATTGTTATAATAACAGCGTATTATAATAATACCATACTGCGAAAACTATTACTGCCTAGAACAAATATCTGCAAATGGTAATTTTCAATTCAGTTTTTCACACACAATATACAAAATTCTTAATAAAATTGAAATCTCTAGACAAAAGATATGTTCATGACAATGTATAATTGTAATCTAACGACACGGAACTATTACCAGTTATTTCTTAATGTCTCTAATCTGCTCTAATGGAACTTTTTAAAGTCAGAAATGGGGTGAAAACATTTCTATTTGATATGCTTTTTTATTTCCACGCCGAGCAATAAATCGCATAGTAATAAATCTGATAAATATGCACTGAAAGTGAGACTTTCAGCAGCTGAAAATGCAGGAATTAATTGCATAATAGTTATGAAAAGAACGTCACTGGTCTATTTTTCTTCTAGTATCTCCTTGTAAAATATGGATCGATATATTCCTCATTTCAAAGTATACGAGCTCTTTCCAACAATTATCTAAATCTAAAAGAGCATTTATTTAAAAAGCACAAATATAATTAAGAGAAAAATAATTATTTCAAGAAAATAACATATTCGAAATGGGATAAAATGGATATTTTGCTCGATTAACAAACAAAACATTATCCTGTAATACATTATTAAATCATTTTTTGGAATTAATGACAGCAAAAAGGAAAAAGAAATAGTATGATATTCCTTATAATAATTACGATGCTGGTACATAGTACAGACATTTTAAGAATTTGGAAAAAGATTAAGAAGTCATCTAAGCAATAAGAAAACAAACTTAATTAATAATAAATAATGGAATAATAGAAAAACATAGATTTCATTATCATTATTAAAAAATATTTTGAACAAAGAAATACGCAAAATGGATAGGATTCATTTACATTAAAGTGTTAATGTCGAAAACACCACGCAATCTACTGGACTTATAATTAATTTTAAAAATATCAATACATTTACAAAAATATAACAATTCTTTGAACTTATCCAAATATTTTTGGCTCACCAATTGGGTAAAAAAAATTAATTTTGAATAAAAATGGCTTAAATTTCCTCTGTTATGCTCAATTTTTTCATTTATGAACGCTTTTATAGCTATTATTATTTGATTTCTAGTTCCTTGATAAAATTCCCTACCTATAATTATAAGAAGAATTTTTGATTCTGAATCATTTTCAATTAAAAATTTCTATAGTAATTCTTCAAAATTATTTTATTTTCAAATTTGTAAATACAAATAATATACCTCCAATATAACGTAAATCATCAATTTATAAATTAACAATTACTAAGAATTTATATTTAGAATTTTACTCTTTTTTGTTACTCACATAGGGCAGACATTTTAAAAACTAGAAATTAGACTAAGAGCTCATCAATACAATAAAAAATAAAACAAACCATGAAGTAACATCTTATTTGTTTTCCTCTTGTTTTCTCGATCTCATTTGTTTGTTCCATACGCTCACTTTCATTTTTTTTTTCAATTTCTCATCTACTTTGCCAGTTTCCTGTGATCTTATTTGGATATAATTTCTATATTTCTCAATTTCCTTCAATGATATAGTAGTAACATTATTCCATCCGTTCAATATCATCCTGAAAATTTCAGACTTATTTCTAAAATCCTCTCATCAATCAATTCTAATTTTCTTATCTCTGCCAGAATTATTTATGGATTATTTTCGTTCGAATCCCTATTTTTGTTCTTTTACATAATTCTCGAATAATGTTTCGATCTATTTAATTATATTCTACCAAAAATCCCCTTCATAAAAGTACCCTAGATGTATTGTCTACACCTCCCAATAATATTCATGTTACGTAAAAAAGAATACCAAAATAGAAAAGAAAAGGAAAAATATATGTGATTGTTAGCAAACACAAATATGTTGCCCAGATAGAATCTACCCCAAATTTAATACCATGACTGGCAAATAAACGGCCTTTCGACATTCCACTGAATTCTTAACTTTATCGTGTGAGAACAAAAACTGACTACACGTCACCTTTACGCAATACCATGATTATCATTGTTAAAAAAAAGATTATTTGAAATAATTGGTAACTAGTTCTTCAATTACATTTGTTCGTGCACATTATAATCATAAGAAAATGTTCAAAATGTATGTAAATATGTATCTGTAGTGAACAATTAACATCCATATTAATAAAAAAAGATGATGACACAGTATAAAAAATAATTCGTCCTTATATTGTTAGAGAATTTATTTATGATTGTATATTATTAAAATTGTACATGTTAATTAAACTACAAACTGAATATTTATGTAGCTGACTCAGCTGACTTCACTTTTCGTTTAAACAAAATCAATTCAATTTTTTAAGAATAAATTTAAAATATTTTGATTGTTGTTTCCTAGAAACTTTTTATTTTAATATCAACCGGAGAATATTTAAATTGAGAGCAAAAAAAAGTTTTAAATTAGAATTATTTCTAAATATAATAATATGTATTATATGTTAGAGGTTCAATATCAAGTTCAAAAGTATTTACTTGAGCAAAAAATATTCATTTAAGCGTGGACAGTACCATTCTTATTTGAATTAATTATTGTGTTTGAAGTGTATTCTTTTAATTGACATAGAATATTCCTAACAAAATCAAATCCATGTTAAAACAGTATTTCAAGTTTGCACAGGATTTGACATGTTTCAGTACCTCAAAATCAAAATTATGTCGCCATATTGAGGATACACTCATGAAGAAAGAAGAAAGCTAAGAAAAAGGAAGAATGCAAAAGGTTCATTTGATCAATAGCAATACTAGCTTGGGAAATTTTCTTTATAAATTAGTTAATAGTACATTACGCCTCCCTAGGGAGAAAAGTGCGGTATTCTCGTCTGTTTTTGATAATATCGCTAGTACCCATCTAGGATTTTATGATGGGCCTAGTATAGGCCCAGACTTGGGCTAAGTATGTACAACTCTGGACCTAGCTTAGAGGCCATTATTGGCACAGACTTAGTAGGACTCTGTGATGATAACAATATCTCCGGCTTGGTTTGCAAGCCTGCACCAGGCTTGGTTGCCTAGATAAATCCAAGACTATTAATGCACTTTACTAATTATTGTACATAAAAATAACAGTCAAAGTCTTACACAAATGAAGAAATTCTACTATTTCTTTATTATTCAATTTCTTGGTGTCTTTTATGCATAAAAAATTATTACTAATGTTAAGATATCTATTATGTATAAGAAATTATAACGAAACATTATATAGTTGTTCAGAGTTCTGCCAAGCCTGACTGACTATAAGATAGCCGAGGTCGGGTTACTCAGAAATCTGCAAAGCTTGGCTGACTATAGGATGGTCGAGGTAAGGTTACATAGAGATCAGCCAGGCTTGGCTGAATATAGAATGGCCGGAGATAAGTTACCCAGGCTTCAGCCAGGCTTGGGCCATTATTGGTTTGCCAAGGCCAGCGTTGGCCCAAGCTAAGCCTCATCGTTTAAGTCTGGGGGCTCCTACATGGTGATGTACAAGATGATACAAGATGCCCTAATTTTCTTTTCACTTCTGTCGGGATAAGAAGATTCGTCCTACAAATTAATAATTAAATATCATGGAATCAATGACTTCATTCTCAATTTGTTTTTGATCTGAGATATTTAATTATTTTCTAAAATTCAATTTGATGATGTTTGGAAACAACATTTTTTGAGAAAATTCCATTTTTTCTTATAAGAATGATAAGTATTACATCACTTAATAAGTCGTGTGACTGACACACAGATAGCGATGCCAGTGCTGCCATCGTCAAAACCATATGACCTTTATGAAGTAATAACTTTCAAAAGGCTTTGTGTAAAATTTCATGATATTTCGTCAATATAGTCACAAAAAAGGACAACCATTTAATTGAAGCTACTTTTGTTATTTTCAAACGAATGGACTCAAAACAATTTCGTGTGTTAATTTATCATTGCTTCTCGATGAAAATGCAATGTAAGAGCTCAGCAACGACTTCAAAAGTGTTGTCCGGACTCTGTTCCATCGCAAAGAACCATTTGTTATTGGTCAGACCAATAATCGTCGTCCATTTGTAGTGGTGACTCCATAAAAAAAAATCCACAAATTGGTTACATCAAATCGTGATTTGTAATTGAGTGAGATAGCTGAGTCCGTATAGACATCAGAAGGTAGTGTGTTTACAATTATGCATGAACATTTCACCATGAGAAAACTTTTTTCAAAGTGGGTGCCGCTTTTACTCACAGTCACACTTGTTTATTATTTAGAGCTGTGTTTGGCTACATTTACACGTAATACATAAAATTTTTTGCGTCGATATGTTACAATGGATGAAACATCGATCCATCACTTCACTCCGAAATTAAAACGATCAGCATCTGAGTGGAACGCAACTGGTAAACCACGTTCAAAGCGTCAGCTGGGAATGTTACGACTTTAGTATTTTTGGATGCGCATGGAATATTATTCAATGACTATCTCCAAAAGGGGGAGAAAATCTATAACGAATACTATATAGAGTTGTTGGATCATTTGAATACAAAAATCAAGTAAAAAGGCCTGATATGTCGAAAAAAAAAAACAGTGTTTTACCAAAACAATTCACCGATAAACAAGTCGATTGCAACGATTGTTAAATTCAACGAATTGCTTCTTTATACACCGCACAGTCCAGATCTGGCCACCAGTGATTACTAGCTGAGCGTTGATCTCCAAAAATGAAGAAGTAGTTGCTGAAACTGAAACCTATTTTGAGCAAAGGACAAATCTTTCTACAAGCTGGGCGTCGAGAATTTAGAGGTTGGAATTATTGTATTGCCCTTGAAGGAGATAGATAGCATTGATGAATATAATCGATTTTTGGCATAAACATGTTTTTCTTAGTTAGTTACTCGACTTATTGAGTGATATTTTAGATTCTATCCCAACTCCATTAGAAACAATTTAGAATATCAAGATGCCTATTATATCACAGTAAAATTTATTTTATAAATTTATGATAAAAATAAACCATATTTAACACTTTCAAATGATATTTCAAACAAAAACGTCCTCTTTCTCTGTTTCAACTCGGCAAATACTTTTAATAAAAAAGATTCCTCGTAACTTGTCACATTCAGTGATAAATTAGATTAAAATTAGAAAAATGACCTACAAAAAGCGCGAACCGAACCAAAGAAGGCAGTCGCACAAATTTCAGCAGACAACATTCCTTCGGACTCTTAAATAAATACTACCTATACCCAGAGCAAACATCAAAAATAAAAACTGGAGATATGTGTTATTGTGTCAGACACTCGGTGGCCAGAAGAAGTGCACGACAAACAAAAATATCATTTAGTGAATGTTCGTGTTGTGTTTTTATAGATAATGTCAGGGGCGTACAAATTTCATATCTCCTGTTTGATATACTAGCATCAATTGTACTTCCCACTCGATGTTTTAGTATTATACCATAAGTCCCGTGCTGTTTTCAGGTAATAAAATAAATATTCGTGAACTAACAAGTGATAAGAGATAAAACTAAAACTAAAATTGTGTTTTTTGTTGAAAGGTTTGTGTATAGAAAAAGCTATCTCAATATAGAGAATAAAATTCCTGCTATAAATACTTTATAGCTATTTTAACTCTATTAAATTATGTACAAAGTGCATGAATAATATATTGAATGAAAAATATATATAAAATATGGATCTATAGTCCAGTAACAGGAGGGTTTAAAGGTTGCGTTATGAGTGGAAAAAATAGGAAACAGATTTTTAAACTACTTGCAACATAAGGAAAATGAATTCAAGAATCAACGAAATTAAGAAAGAAACGACAACGATAAAATATTTGAAAATTAGATAGAAAAAAGAAAAATATCTGAGAAATGAAAACGATATATTGTTAATGTAAAAGAACAGATTATTAGATGTATATTATAATACATAATTACTGAGTATCAGGAAAATGATTTTAAATAACGAAGATACTTATATTGGAATGACCCAGGGGAACATGGAAGTGTAAGGAATAACCTAGATGCCCTATTTCCAAAGGATACGAACAATTATTCTAAATATAAGATACAATTTTTTTTTAATTTCTCATTTATTAGACCCTCTCATATCTTTTTGTTGCTAAATTTTCTTAATTTTACATCTATAATTAATTAAGGAACAAAACAGGAACCAAACATCAAAACGTAAAACATTTTTCCTTGCGATATAGGATTTTCCCAACAACTATCAAATCATTCCAATAAATATGTTATTAATATGAGACATTATACATTTTAGATATATTCCACTAAATCAAAGTTATAACACCGGAAACCAAAAGGAGTAATATTATAATTCAAATACTTTGGAATTGTGATTGGGACACTGTTAACATAGGACAGACAACTCAGTATTTAGAAAATAGATCAAGAGGTCATCAATACGATAAAAAAAACTAGGAAGTTGTCAATGATTCGATTCCAAACCATAGATCGAGTAACTTTCATAGTTATAGTTGCTTTTGTAATGAAATAAGGAAAAATTATTATTGTGGTTAAAAAAAGATATTCCATTTCTGTTGTAGATGACTTAACGATTAATATAATTACTCATATTGTCAGTGTCATATTTTCATAAAGACCGAAGGTGGTCGAAATTTCAATTTTTTACCTGTCATCCAAACAATTTAGCAATAAAATTTAAGAATTACAGTCATGACAGACAGTATAGTGGTATTGAAAACCTAGGAAAAAGCAGCTTAAGCATTATTTAATATCATAAGTTAGCTCATAGTGAAATAACTGAAATATTAATTTTGTTCGCAGTTCAATTTAGAATCGACTTCGAATCATTTGGTAACCTATTCAGGATGCTGATTTCCGTGAATGATTTAGGAACCGCAAGTAATTTTCAATCAACCGTGTCGCTTCTCGTTCCTTTTAATTTTTTGTAGTTCCTGTATAGAATATAAGCTAAAAAATAAACATCAAATTTAATAGGGAACGTTTACTACAAATTCAGAACACATCTACCTGCGTACGACAATTTGAAAGTGCCCAAGCGATCGGTCCATAAACTGATTCGGAATCAGGTCCGCGAACAAAGGTAATTAGATCTATTCATTAATCTTAAGAAACATTTGCTTAATAGATGACCAGAAGCATTTATCAGAAGCTTTGTTAAACAGTTGAATGAATTAGTCTAGGAAAATGATGACGACATGTAAAAGATTTGCTTCCTAGGTTATTGGAAAGTATGGCAACCAGGTCTGTTCATATATTCATATAAGCAACCCACTCAATTTAGGAATCGCTATTAAAAATCTACAAAATAACCTAGACAAAACTACCGTATGAGATATATTTCCACGTAAAAAAGATCAATATTCTTAATTCAAATTGTCATATAATATGATATAATACACTAAATGTGCAAGTCCACCTAATCAACATTAATTCAAATCAATTTAATTTCGTTCTAAACTCCATATTGTATAAACAATATTTTGACAATATAAATAACAATTTTAGTTAAGTATTCTTTTATACTTAGTTTCTGATCTAGGTACGCTAGTGATGTTTGAAAAAATATTTGGTGTGCGGTATGCTTCATCGAACACCTGAAAAATGCAACGCGATTATTATTCTGGGCGCCTCGTATGTTCTATCTTACCTCGGTACCTTTTTACTTGCGTGTTTGATGCAAATTACTAAACAGATCACTTCTCATTTTCACTAATGATCGAATTCATTCGTTCACATGTGGCATTCCGACGAGTATTCTCAATCGGAGAACACGTGTTAATTTTTTATTTGATAACCCGCAGAATGCGACTGAGCTTTTTATTAAGATTTTATTTAGTTAGAATAGATGATATGGAAGATTCTGTCACCTGGTAGGGAAGATTTTGTTATACATAATAAAAAATATTTTTTGTTATCAACCAAAAAAATATCCAAAACTAACTAAATGTTACGTATTGAAATTTCGGTGTAGCTGTCTTACAAAATAAATCGATCTTTCAACTAGTAATAATACATGATACTACCTTGGTATATAGTAACTCATCCGAAAGTAAAATTCACGCAACAGAAATGAAGTACAACTTACGAAGAGTCAAAGGTGTCACCAGAAGAATGGAATACGAAAAGAAACAACAATAAGACATGAACTTTTAAGCTTAGATCATATGGACATCTTTGTGGAATGGAGAGCAACAGATCGTCAAAAAGGCTTTAGCAACATTAAAATAATGCAAATATCTGCAAATTTTGTAATAACATTTTAATAAAAGTTTTTTAAAGATTTCAATATCTTCACGATCTTCCAACGGTTTTTCTGTTATCGCCATCGACTTACGTAGGTACCTATCCACTTTTCCACCTCTTCCCTCCTATAGCTTAAAAAGCATTTTCAACCCAGAATGATTTTTTTCTACTTTTTCTGTGTTTAATACTTGTTGCTATTTTTTCGTGGCAATCTACTGTATCATTAAGTAGTTTATGGCTAGATATTTTATAGTGGACACTTAGAGCTAATAAGCGCAAATATATTGAATCATTTGAACTGTGGTGTTTCGAATTCCCTGTACTTTGCACATAAGAAATCAGTCGATACCACAAGACTATCATAATTATGCATGACAAAGAAGAAGAGGTCGATTGCCTATGATATGATCTGATCCCTTCACTGATGTTACATCAATCTGAAGATTGGGACATATGGAATAAGACAAGAGAGAAAGTGGTTCGTTGGGAACTTTTTAGGTAGGGTAAGAGAAATTTTTTATAAGAGGAAGGTTTGCTGGAGAGTTCTGATATAGAAGCTGCTACTCTGCAGGGCTGAGAAGAAGACAATAAAAAAAAGAATAGAAGCATTCCAAAGAGGTCGCGACCCTGATAGCTGAGGAAACGACCATAGATTTTATTATTAAGCTAAGCCAATTTAGAAAGAGAAACGAATGATCACTCGTCAAATATTCTAGATTATAGAAATTTTGTTGAGCAAGCAAGTACGCGTTTATCAAATAATGGAACAGAAATACGTGAATTTAGTTGATTATTTTTTGCAAATATCGGAAAAAAGTTTTTAATATCAAATTATCTTTCTTAAAATTCTGTTTAGTGATTAATTTATGATAGCATATTGAATCGCCACTGAGATCCTCAGATTTAATACCTTTAGACCTTGTTCTATGATAGTACTTTGAAAGCAAATCATGATATGCATTAATTTGTTTCTTTTTATTGTTATATAATTGGTAATAGAAATTTGGTATAGATATTTCACTAAAATGATTGTGTCGTTATATTATATTTAAAAAATTCATTCCAAATTACTGACAATCCCCGTATTATTCTATGGATAAAATTTAGCGTTATCATTAATATAAAATTATATTTATAAGCTCCTTTGTTGGACGCTTCGAAAGAAAAGAAAAACATGATTATTATTCCAATTTCATATATATAACGTATATCTCAAATTAAACCCAATTAAATTTCATGAAACGAATTTTCCACATTTACACTACGGATCATTAATGAAACATGAATTGATGACGATTAGCATAAAAATAAAAATTTAAAATTAATGCCCATCCACAACGACATGTATTGACAATCGCGGTGAAGACGATCCTCTTCGTCAGGTAAAACTTCTCATCATTCTGGCCAAAGTCGATCCTTTTGTACGTCTGTAGTCCTGTGAACGGTTGCACCTAGTTATAGAGGATGATATGCAGTGCAATATGATTAATTATCGTATGCGGTAAGCCCAACAGATAGTCCATTTGTATAACGTTGCGCATGTGACTTTTTCTTCTTAACGATCCACCGTCCATTGTTACCGGAAGTATTAGAAAAAAAAGTTGAATAGGCCAGAGAAAACGTTATTAATGATCTAGATCTGGAGTTTGAATTAAATGCTGTCAATTTGGCTTACAATAGTTTGTACGGCTGCCGAACAGACTGACACTTGAGTTTGTTTAAATGATTGTTGATTCTTTTCATTTTGGATTTACTTAACAGCGGTTTTTTATATTATACACCATGGGCGGGCTAACGAAAACAATTTATTTTAAATAAAAAGTATCAGTTTCTACTATTTTTCATATCTACTTTGAAATGAGTATACTTCTCGTTGTTTAAACTAGAGTTATAATACGACAAAACCGTATCAAATATGAACATGAAATTAAAGAAAAAGACGAATGATTATAGAGATTAGATATAAAAATAGTAGTTAGGAGATAGAGAAAAGAAATGACTGGAAAGGAATGTTGCATGTGATGTTGTTTGAAATTATAAATCTGTGGAATGGATGGTTTCAGATACAAATGAAAAACGATATCAAGGGTACTGTTCACAAAACTAATTGAACTTCTGTTGAAAATGATATGAAAGAGCTTAACTATTCTGTAAGTAAATGCTTTTAATATTTTCAAAATAGTTCCATATTTGAAAGTTCTCTATTATCATATGACTGTAGAAAAAGTAGTCCTTCCAACAGTAACGAGTCTACCGAAACTCTCCAAGCAAAATTAATCAGTTGCCAAACAATGCCCACGATCGGTTTGATGTTCTCATTAGTTTTGTACATACAGAGAAAAAAATCCTGCAGAAAGTTATTTCTCAAAACTAATCATTATTTAGAGTTATAATAGTTAAAAATGTATTCGTAAGATAATAGAAAACTTTTAATTCAAATGTGAAGAGTTATTTTATGCCACATGGTGCTTATATTTGCGGCTATACGTCTAAGAATATTCCTCATATAGTTATCAATAATCTGTTTTGATTATTGATCCCAAACAAAATCATTGCTAACTCATCATGGATTTAAGGTGAGATAGGTCAGAACCAAACAACTCTTTGGATACAATCCAAAATGCGTTCAATATAGCCGGTAAATATTAAATAATTAATTTTAATTGCTTCGATTTGAGCCATCGCCACTCTGGCTCTAGATGCTACTGTAAATTTTCTTCTAAAATGTATTCTACATTGTTCCTCCAATCCTCAACAATGTCTCTCTCAGATCATCAATACATAAATACAGCTTCGTGCGATAACCAAAGAAAATCACAGCACAAATCATAATATTTGAACTCGTTCTCCATGCTTTCTTCATGAATTGCTATGGAAGCATATTTTTGACTTGATTGTAAGCATATTGTTTTCTCCAAGGACTCAATATTCTTTAAAAATATTTTAGAAATGAATTGGTAGTGCAACTTTTCTACCCTCCTATCTTACATCATTTTTTATGTTTTAATTTTTTTAACTTTCTTATCTGTTTTTAGGTACTATCACTTTGATGTCGTGCAAGACTTCCGAGCAAATCATATTCTGTTCTTTGTTTATGTTGATGAGCGAATCTACCAACTGGCATTTTTTATAAATTTAGAAGCGGGATGTCGAGAAGCATCTAAACGGTTAAATTTGGGTCTGCAACGTTGGCATAAATAGACAGTTCAGTTAAATCAAGATAAACGTGATCAATATAAATGAATTGATGCTTCTAACTGGTATTTCTTGATTTTATTCTCTTCTGATTTGAAATTAGTTTTTTTAATAATTTTTGAAAGAATGATAAAACATTGACGTTTCTACTTAATTTCAGTCTTTATCATTGTATGATATTGACCCTAACAATTTGCGTATCTATATCAATCAATAGATCACAGATTTCAAAAGATAACAAACAGACCATCGCCGTAGTTGGAGGTATGTTGTTTTAGAAAGTTGTTATAAAAAAAGCCGAGCAAAAACGTAAACAAGGTACAGGTAACAAATTAGTGAAGATCCAGACGTAGTGATAATTTTCGAATTTCTACTATCAATTTATTTTTAGGAAAAATGTGTTGATTTTAATATTTGATCCACTATTTGACATTTTTTAAATAATATGGAGAAAATGATTTTAGTGTTTGGAATCTTTGGCGATGTGGGAGATAATGGGCACTACATTGTTGTATAGTAGATAAATATTGTTACATAAATGTTTGTCTGTGAATTATTTAATACAATTAACTATCAATGTTTTTCCATCAACTGTTGAATGACCAATTTTTATAAATCAATTTAGAACTTTTTATAAAAATATTGAGGTGTTCAGTGAATATAAATCAGAAAATGAATAATTCAATTAGGTATTTAACGATTCTCGAAACCGAACAACTTTTTACCGACTAAGTGCAAAAAACGTCATATCTAAATATATATTACTACCTATATGTTTATACGTTCCTAAATAAAACTTTTTAACTACTTCCCAGTTTCAACCAGTATACCTAGACGTACATGTACCATGTTAGCTCCGTTTATGTGGGTAACGAGTATGATATCCCACTGAGAAAGTTTGTGAGACCCATAACACGTGGCATTATACCTTATGGGAACAGCACCGTTTGTCTAATTAGATGGGCGAGAAGATTTGTTGAAACTGATCAATCACACACTGAAAAGTCAAACAATACTTTTGATCGAACGTATTTAGCAGGTATAAGGGCATTTATTTTACTTCACTTTAATAATAAAAGCGATTTCTCATATTTTTTTCTACTAGATGTAGATGTTATAATGTGAATACGTTTTTTAGAAACATTAAGAAAATGTATTGGATCGAAAGGGGATAAGATAATTATGTTTGAAAGAACTATGTGGCTTCGCATCCTGTAATAAATTAACTTAAACGATAGTTGAAATGGTTTGATCTCTATGGTAAATGATTGCTTAGGAATATGAAATAATATATAATATTATAGCATTTGATTAAAATTTATTTTGGAAGTTTTATCTGAAACTTATTTTTACAGACAATAATAGCGATGATAAACAATGCCTAAACCTCCCCAACGAATTGCAAGCTGGAGTAACTGGTCATGATAAAATCTGAACGTAGGCTGTTGCTAAATGTCCAATCATGTTAGTGGGTAATGACCAAGTGAGTTTGGAGGCCCACATCACTAACAAAGAACATTATAGAGGAATTCTAACCCCGCAATACTAAATAATGGAGTTACCAGGTACACGGATATCTCTTGGTTTAGTGGTCTGGCAACATCCGAAAAAAGGTAGTTGAAGAATGTACTAAAGGCTTCCAGTGGTATTCGCTATGATGAAAAATGGACGAGTCATACTTAATTACGCCTTAGAAACACAGTAATCTTCAGATAGGAGAGATGTGTGGTAGTTCATAAAAATCTAATATGAACTAAGTTGAGTTTACGCGAGGACAAGATTGATAGGAATCAAAATTATATTCACAATATTATTAAAAATTTAATAGTTAGTTTAGGAATTCACTAAACAAACAATCTGTATAATTAAATAAAGCGTGGACTATTAGTCTCGGATCATCAAAAACAGAGTCAAAGAAAAAAAATATATAGATATAGATAGTTATTAATGATATAATTAGTTGTATTTAGTTGATACTTGAACTTGACCGTAGATTGTTGTTGTGTGTAATTATATACCAGGTGATCTAAATATATCGTTCATTTTCCACCCTATATTCCCGATTGGGTTAAGGGTTTATTTAAATTAATCACCGGAGTCTGGATAAGACATAAGTTTTATCCTTCAACGTAACCATACACCACAGATGCCATAAAAGCTATAATGGCTGAAACGGTGTGTTCTAGGCTTGTGCGTGAGTACGAAAAGTCCTATAAAAAATGGTGAGTGGTGGCTGCAAGGTCCAGCAAGTTTAAGAGCCCGGTCACTTTGGCAACAAAGAAAACGACTAGGCTGATTCATTCGACTAGGATCAACAAAAGAACACAACAAATGGGTCGAGGAGTTATTTTTGGTATAGCTAACAAAGTAGCTATGGTATATTTGAGTAATTTTCTTGCAAAACAAACTCTGTGAAGTTGGATGTATACACATACATGGGCCTTCTACCTTGCTTATGAATCAATTACTCAGGTGGTTAATTCGACTGATTAATGATCTTCTAACTAGACACGATTATCTTAAACGCCATCTCCACGCTATGGGCAACAAGAACGATTCGGAAGACCGCTGGCGCTTGAAGAAGAAGAAACTACAGATATATCACCGACGAGTGCTCAGCAACGTTCAAACACTTAGACATGCAATTCAGTTTTCTTAGTTAGCTAAAACTAAAAAGTTGAAGCCAAGTAGTTTTAAGTGATGCGAGAAGGGCATGTGTGCGTAAGGATTTTCCATCGCGCACTAACTCAACTATGAAATATGAAGGTCGGTAATTCATAATGAATTAAATTGTACTACTTTAGTAGTTATAATAATAATAATTTTTTATATAATTATGAATACCTGAGGTTTTCATTAAAAAAATATGCGAACGTTTTAATTTTTCGTATTATCGAAAAATTTCTATGCATTTATAAAAGCATGATTAAACTTTTTGAAATCTTATGTCCAAAGTAATCTTCTTAAAATTGTCATTGTTAGAACAATTTAATTTCTCTTGATTCTTGTAGAACCAGACTTTTCTGATATTTAATCGTTTATAAATGATAATTTATAGAGGACGTAAGCGTTAGAGTCGATAATCCGATCTCGTGTAAAATTTTTCAGTATCAAGCGAATTATAAATGCATCTACTATGTTTCACCGTTTCGTTCTTTTTTAACGTCACTGCAACAAACGCTACAAATTTTATAACTGAAAACGTCGTACCGTACGGCATTTTCAGCTGTAAATACAACTATGTAAAGTTTCAGCTCGGTTATTTTTGTGGGAAGAAGAAGACAGTAATGTTAACCATCGGCCATCGTCGTCCGCTTGCCAAGATCTTATCTATTTGGTAATTTATATTTGAGCTCGCGCTCTGAAAGCTTACCTATAAAATTAATGAGATTCTAAACCGATTTTGAAATGATAAAGTGTAGTAATTGTATCTTTATTAAGGTATTTTTTCAGAGCTGGAATTTGTTTACGAATGTGCCACAAGATTATTCGAATTTCTTGTTAGATATTTTAAAAAAGTAAAAGATCATTTCTCATATGGATATTTGACTCGAATATGTTTAATCCAAGCTATGAGCGAGTTTCCGAGCGTGGTAATAAATAAAACTAAGCAGGAGCGCATCAAACGCTTCAACGTGGTTTCAAATGACGAAAAATCACTGTATATTTTACTTGTAACAAAATTAAATCAAAAATATTACTTCCAAATGGAGTGGATTGATATTTATTTCTTTCGACCTTTTTAGAACCGAATCTAGCCAATAGTCGGGCCAGGTCTGGAGAGGCATTTCAAAGATCAATTTATTAATTGAACCATCTTTTTTCGACTTAAAGTACACATAGAATTCTTCATTCATCTATTAAACTTTGTTTGTGTGCTGTATCCTGTATGCCAAAATTCATATGCCCCAATTTTGTCAAAAGATTGTTCCATGTTTTCTAGGTCCACTCAAATGACGGCTATTTGGATTAAGGGGTCATTTGTGATCACATATCGACGTAATTTTGTCCAAACAGCTCCAAATAGTGCTCTGAATTATCCACGTAGTCGATGCCACAATTTCACTTTTACAACCCTAAATGAAACATTCATTTGTTGTTGCTTTTGTTTTATTTCATGGAAACGTGACACACAGTTGGGAAGAAGCTTCTTCTTGTTTAAATACTATATAAATGGAGAAATTATCTCATAGGATATCTTCACGATATACAGTGTCTCTATCACTTCTATTTCTATTAAGATTTTTATGATGTTTTTTGATATGACCGCTTCTTTTAGATGCCCGGTTCAATGATTATCACTGGTACGTTTACGTTTAAATTCTGGATCCCAACAAGATGTTTTATTTTTCCGAAGAAGGGTCAGCTCAATACTTTGTTTCCAATCTATTTTTTTCCTAATAAATTGCATGTTCAGCATGTGGATTTGATATAGTTTATTTCTCAGACTAACCATTAGACGGAATTGTGTCGAAAACTTTTGTTCAAACGATGATATTTAGAGAAAAATGTAATGTTTTGACCACTATCGATCAGGAATATCAATTGAAGAAAAAATATAATTATAATTTCTAATGTTTTGAAGTAATAATAACAGTGGTTGGACATCCTCAACGAATGGAGTAACTGGGCATTCACAAATCAGAAAAATGGACGTATGCTGTAGTTAATGTTGAAAGAAAATTGTTAAATGGGCTTGAAGGTACGGGACGGGAGATTATGAGCCTTTCATAATAAATAATAGAGCTACCAAGTACAGCGATGCCTCATATTTAGGAGAAACAGCCATAGAAGTTACAATCCCTTTTCGAAATTATACCAGGAAAACAAAACAAAAGTAAAATGAATCAGAACTCATAAACAGAAAGAAACCAGTACTCAACTTGAATTTCTGAAAAACAATTGAGGCAATACGGAATAAGGATATATTTTCAAAGTCTATAGCATTCGAAATAAAGTTTATGGAATTAGAATGGATGAAATTTTAGAAAGCTCTGATCAGTTTTTTGGACAATCTTTAGACCCGAATTTTTTCAGAGAGCATTAAGTATGATAAAAGAAACTTCTCAATATTTGTATAGCGTACTAAAAATAAATTTTGTGTCAGTTTTATAGTAGGCAATAGAGATTATTTGAATTGGTACAAATATGAGAAAATATTACTAGCTTGAATTACGTTATTTCCAAAAATACCACCTAGAAGCTATTGCGAGATGATAAAACATAAATTTATAAGATATCAAATTACTCACCAGATATAGAGAAGCATGGAAAAATATGAAATAGGACGTAGAACTTTTAACGCCTGTAAATACATAAAATTTAATCAACAAGTTTAGTAGTCGAAGTTTACTAGACGAAATTGAATATAGATCCAACAGAGATGAGATTTCAACTCAACTATTCAACAAAAAGTGAGTACAAATCAACTTAAACATTAATCTAGTTTATATAAATATTAGGAATTTAATTTTTGAAAATTGATGTATTTTTTTTCGTATGTGTTTCCCACATACTCCATTATTTCACAATAACTGTCAAAACTTTCATAGAACATATTTTAACATAAAATTTTTCGGATTCTGTTAAATGTCAGGTAGGGTAAATATTTATTTTTCGGCCTTATTGAAGAAGCGCCTCTGCTTCTCCACCATTAGAAATATTTGATCATCTTTCTCGTTTTCGTATAAGGGTTCTTCGAAACACTGCTGGATTCCTCAAATGGGATCAGTTGTCATTTAAATTGGAATATTTTTTCTTTATATACGGTGAGCGGGATAATATTTATGGGCTGGTATTACAAGAAATATGCTTTGGTTTGATGATACTAATCTAAATGATCATTTTTATTATCTATGACTAGTTTGATCAACCATACGAACGGTTAAGGATTAAAATGGAATTTTCTTAGTTATGACCATGTAAACTAAAGCTTCTAATTCATAAAAAACTCACGTTAGTTACACTCATTGTCACTAAATTCAACTATATCTACAAAATAATCAAATTAAATGGGAAACTTCAGATGCTTTTAATATAAAATTGACTTATTTAGTTTTGAGATATGGTAATACTGATGTGAATGTATCAAATTTGCAAATTGCCATTATGAAGTTTGACATTTTTAATGGTGAACGTACTTGGAACATGTTGTCATACGAGTACTATTTGAGTTGTTTACAGATCATCTTGGTCAAAAGATGGAATTCGCACGAAAATTTTTTATTACTTTCGACATGGATTAAACCAATAGCAGTTTGCCGAACAACTCTCTCTAAATTTTTGTGCTAAAGGACCATCTCGACTCACCGTTTCTCACTGGTTTTTGGAATTTAATCGTGGTCATAATGACTGTTGTGGCAGAAAACATCGATGCTGTGTGCAAACTGATATTGCCCGATCGTCATGTCACATACCGTGAAATTGAAGCATACTTGGGCATTAGTTCCCCTCGTTTACATTTAATATTGTATAAATATTTGGAAGTCAAAAATATTTGTTCGCGTTGGATACCGCATAATTTGATAATCGATCCAAAAAAGCTAGTGTGGTTTGATGCAAAGAAATGTGAGAAATTTGAATATCAGGGCTTCAAAAGATGTTTATAAGATCTTGGCACACGATGAATCATAGTTTTATGCATATGAATCTAAGACTAAACAACAATTGACTGTATGGGTCTTTCAAGACGAGCCAAATCCAATAAAATTGTACCCGCACGAGACACTTCGAAGCAAATGGTTGCTTGTTTTTTTTGAATAACTGGACATTCGCCACCGTTCCATTAGAGCAGTGTATAACGTTCAAATGGTACACCAGCAGAAGTGTTAGCAAAGATCACACGATGGATCATTCTCCACCACGACAATGCAAGCTTTAGCACATTAGTTGAAATATAAACTTTTTAGAACAGTCAAAACGTTGAATTAATGGATCATCAGCCGAACAGTCCTTGTTTGACACCCAATGATATCTTCTTATTTCGGCAGATCAAAAAAAAAGCGAGGTCAACGTTTTTGTACACCAGAAATTCTTCGATAATTGGTTCAAACGTATAAAAAAGTGTTTTGATCTTAATGCAGAATATTTTGAAAAACAATAAAACGCTATCCAATTATAAATACTTCTTTTAGTTTTGATACGCGCAATGGCAAACTGAACTAAAAATGAAGAAATAATGTTTAACACTTCAAATAAGGGTAGAGTGATTAGTGTATATTAGCTTTGTCAATTGATGAAAATATTTTATGCTGACAGATATAAGTAAAGTCATTATGAGTCATTATAGAAAGCACCTCTATCTTTTTTTCATCGAAATATATTTTTTATTAAACACTTTAACCTTATTTGAAGTATCAAAGCTATTATTATTAGCTTGGTTTTCTATTAAAGCGTGTTTATTGGTTTTTTGAACTATCATTTATTTTGATTATAAGTCTAATTTATGCAATAAGTGAATAAATGTGAGCCTGCTACCTACCTTTGATAAGGTACTAACTACCTTTCTTCATGAATCAAACAATGCGCATGTTTGAACACGTCCCTTGAAAGTTCACCCAAAGCGCTACTCCAAATTGAAGTGCTTAAGAATCAAAATATTATTTGATAAAGACCGCATTAGGTCGAAACATCCAATTTTTGTCTAGGTATAAAATTGAAAAAAAAAACTAATTTTGAATCAGAAGAGACCTAAAATCAAGACAATTTAAAAATATAAACATATCAAAACATCTAAGAAATAAGAAATAAAAGAAATTTATGAATAGATATTGTGGAATTTCAATTTCTCGGATATTTTTAAAAAATTGTAAGAATTTACAAGAAAAGTAAAAACGTTCTCCAGAGAAATATTACATGATACATTTCCCAATAAAATTGCATTTTAATTATTCAAATTATTCAATCGATCAAAATAAATACGTACTCGGGACTTTATTACCTCCCCTTCAATAAGCGAAATTGTATGAAATCTTCACACCCAATATATCATCCTTAAACGATTTTGGATGGTTGACAATTGACTTATTTGTCTTGTATACGCCGATGTTGTGAAAGTAGTCTAGGAGTAGAGAAGACTAGAAAAGAAAAAATGATGAATTCGATTTCGACGACTTATTAATACGCTCAAATACGATGATTGATCAGGCCAGAACTAACTCTGTTCCTTGGTGTGATTTAATTTTCATTTATATGAGAAAGAAACGTTTCAAAACGTTCTTTTATACGAGATAGCAGACTGTAAATGAGTATCTTCTGGTTTTTTCATAATTATATTCAAAACCAAAAGAATACCGCTCCTGTTGTGAAGTCATCAGCAACTTAGTTCAAAATGGAGTAGAACACCGTCGGCTTCGGATGCGATTGTTCAGAAGATCAATACTCCTTGGACTTGTAAAACGTATTCTTGAAACTTTCCATGGCACTATTCAAAGAACTTTGAATTAAAAAAATTAATCTTGCAAGTTGAGTGATCGTTCGGACCCCCTGAACTGGAGGACACAAAGAGATATAAGTTTCTTTTACAATGTGAGAGGTTAGGCAACAAGGAAGAACTGTGTGACTTTATCCAAACAGGAGATGAAATGTAGTTGTTTCATTACATCCCCGAATACGTCTGGTTCACTACTGAAAATCAAACCAACTCAGTCGACAGGAAAGATTATGGCAACTGTCTTTTCGAATCGGAAGGTGGTACACCTCAACGATTTCACACATTCTGGTGGAAAAATAAACGTTGATCAAACTGGCGAGCAATCCAGAATTGCCGGAAAGGACGACATCGCTCCACCCTACGTTCCTCGACAAACACAGAAGAAGTTAGGGTGAACTGTTATCTCCCATCCGCCGTAGAGATTGGATTCTGCCCGTGGTGCTATTATCTCACCTCTTCCATAAAGAATACATAGGTGGCAAACGCTTCAAGAGCGACTATGAAGATTGAGCAGAGGTTACACAGTTTTTTCAAAGATTGGTAAAATAATTATTCGACTTAGGAATACAAAATTTGGACCACCGTTTTCATAGTGTGTCGAAAATATACTTACTTATTCATTTATCGGCAACCTCTTATACCATAGGTGTCGAGGTGATATTTCATTTCCATTTAGCTGTATTATCGCTCCCTCTTTAGCCCGTCTTCAGTTCAGTCCTCTCTTCTCAATGTTATTTACTATTTATGTATACCATTTTCCATTTTCTTCTGGATTCACCTCTTTTCTTTTATTTGTTGGCTCCAGTTTCGCATAACTGTTCTGTCCTCATTCATTATCACTATATGGCCAAATTGTCTTAACTGTTATTTTGAAAATACTTGAAATGGTAATAGTTACAAACACCCATTTGAACGTTAAGAACCTGCCTGTTTTGTTCTCTTTAATCAGGCGTGTGCATAATAAACACTATATATGAGACCAAGACAATTCGCTATTATTGAATTAACAGTACCTATTGTTAAAAAATTGTTTTATTATCTCAGTGTTGAACCCCTATGTTCAGCTAGTCAAAACCGGGCCTTAATACCGCAATTGTGGGATTTTAATAACTGAGAAAGTCGTTGCACTACAATTGCGTAGGTCGTTAATCTGTAATCAACTGTGAATAAGAAAATTCTCATAATGGGTATATGAAAAGAGAGAAATTAGACACTTTTATATCATCTGACTTACGTTTCGATAACCCTATTTGAATCTTCAGTTACTTGACTATTAAACGCGTGCCAGAGTGTGTTATTTTGTTGGGTTCCTTCTAGAAGTGTAATCAGTTATAAATACATTCCAGTTTTTCTGAGAAGTCATGGCATTTTTTAGTTGTCATAATACCAAGTGGGCGTTCAGTTTTGAGTTAAAAAACAACAATCGTATTATCACGTTTCCTGTTCCTTAGAATGTTGACAATCAACGCCCCCTTCATAAATCAAAAAGTCAGAAGCACAATCGCATGGTATACCGCAAAATCAAAATAGCAAAACGGTCATAAATATGCGCTCATCTTAACCAGTCATGATGATTCTATTTGAGTAAGCAAACAGTGATTTACAACTGTCGTTCCAGTAGCTGCAATTTTCTAGAAACTCCAAGGCACAACGCACACACAGGGAAACATCATAGGCGTAGCAAAATAGTTTCGAATATTACAATTTACAATTAATCATAATTAATAACTAATATTTAATAAATCAAACAACATATAATCGAAATTGAATATATCACTGTTTTTTGAAGTGATAAAATCATAAAGAAACAATGTATTCTTTCAATTTTTATTTATGGACGCTTTCATTGTATTACATAATTACAGGTTAGAATCCTTAAGCTAAGTGAATTTCATTCTTCTAACCATCAAAATTCATTAGAAAATGTAACTGCCAAAATGGCAGCTCTATTTTTTAAATACGCTTTCAATGGGAACGTACAAATTACAAATGTCTTAGATTTGTTTAGAGATTCTAATATTTTATCCTTAATACAATATCATCTTCGATAGCTTTTCTATGGAAGATAAAATGAAGAGAAATGAAGTACAATTGTAGGAAATATAAAATCATAATAACAAGTTGAAAGCAATTGTCAAATTCAGAGATTGCTTTTCCACTGGTATTGTATACTGATGGCTCGAAAATGGAAAATGGACAAATAGGGGCAAGAACATATGGCCAACGAACCAAGCCCCGTAACCCAATAAGCTCAGTCCTTATATTTTCCAGGCGGATACTCTTGCATGCGCAATGCAAAGATACTTCTCCCACGGAACAGAGCAGTTCTTCAAGTACAGAGACTGTATCCAATCTTTGATCTCAGAGAGATAAAAAACTAAGTTACTCTAATGTAGATACCTACCCACATCTGAGTGAACAGCAATAAACAAAAGGACCATCTAGCGAAGATAGGCGGAACAACTCCTTTCATAGGTTCACCAAAAATCCATTAAGTCATAGTCATAAAGAAGTCTAAACAAGAAGAAATCAGAAGCATCGAGGAGATCGAGGAGATTTCTTTTTGTCCTAAAAGTTTCAAAAGGCCTAAGAGATATGCTTAGAAGACTTACTGGTATGCTCACTGGACACTTTCTGGTAAACTACCATTTGAAAAATATCTGAGAAACTCCTGAAGGCTTTTGTCGTTTCTGCAAGGAACCAAAAGAAACCTCCTGTATGAATGATAAACTGTCCATAGATAAATCTAATCTAATATTGCAATTATTAGAATCACTCGGTAAATAGATACTTAAATAAGGTTCTATATCATTCCAATCAAAATGAATTATTGACATGAATTGATGGACAAACGGTAGCAAGAGTTCTATTTCAATATATAACATTGAGGTTTAACTAATATATTTATATGAACATTTTTCTCTTAGACCTTTTTATATTTATTTTAGTTTTATAAAAATCTTAATTTTATACCTATTTCAATAAATAATAACCTTTTTAATATTTATTAATTTATATGAAAATATAACATATACGCGGTTTTTAGTGACTTTTTGCAGAAGTCCATCATGAACGGGATTTTTTAAGTCCGAATAAAATTGATATAAGAAACATATTTGAATGGTATTCTGTTGTTTCAAATATTGCTTTTGACTGGACAGTACTCTTTCTAAATGTCGCTGTACTAGTTTGGACAACTTTATTGATGCTATTAATAAACAATGGATACCTGTTGTGAAATTATTTCTCAAAATTTTAGAACCTAAACAATTTTTCAACACTTTTTAATTTTTATCATTTTCAACTGCAAAACAAACATTTTATGAAACAGAGATATTGAAAACATAAGCCATGTCACATTGTAATCACTTTAACAAGTCAGAAATTATCGGTTCTCAGAGATAAATATTAGAATTTCTGTGATATTCAGAATGGTAATGAAACAGAAAATTGAAATTTGGTCCATAACTATCCAAATTGATTAAAGAACAAGAAAAAGATGAAATTATGACATAAATTAATATGATTCCGTATACTTGAACTACCTGCAGCACCTAGAAAGTCACTCACAGTTGAAATTTGAACGGATATCAATTTTTTATAGTAGGATAACGTTTGGCAGGATGTAGTTTTTTCAGCTGTACATCACTCTAACGCATATCGTCGTTGTTCTGGCAGAAGTCACTAAGTCCATGAAGACACTTACAGTTGAAAAGTTTGAAGGTTTCAAGTGAATTAAGCAGCACTGCAGATGAATTATTAGACTCTAATTAAAACTATTATAAAACAACTACATCTACGATTTAGTGAGTTTTGTAAATCTATATTAGGCTAATTTTAAATGGAGTGATGTTAATGTATGAAATTGCGGAAAATTGGACATAGTTACAAAACAACGACGATATATTACCGATTCTAACGCTTGGTGTCCTTTATGATATCAGAATTCTAAAATTTTGTAATATTATAATGTAAAATGAAGAAAAAAGGATTATTGACATTTTCACAATTATTTCAATATCTGGTTCTTAGGAAACATTCCATTTGAGATTGCTTAGAACAATCATCTTTGCATATCATTTGACAAACTGTCTAACTTGTCGAACGAAAGAAAGATTAACGACACAGGTTTCTTGCAAATGTCTATATAAAAAACAATCATCTGATTCACTTTTACGTTGAAAATATAAGCAATGATCTGAGTACTAATTGGAAAAAAAGCTATCACAAAAAGAATTGTGACCAACGTAACAGGTTGGAAGGTGAGTTTGTGGGTTCTTTGCTATAAATATATGCCATTATATAAGTGACTGGTGAATAGAGATTTGAAAAAGTATGACTAAATATCTGTGAAGAAAAGCTGACAGAGAAAAAAGGAGAAGACTTTTTGCTCATATAAACACAAGATTATCAAATGTTTTTTTGGTGAATGCGGCATCTAGTTACCCTAACCTACAATACATGATTTTTTTTTATATTGTATATCATTCCTCATAATTCAGTTTCAAATTTTCACAAAGTTTTAGTTGAACATCAAAATACAATTGTTACTAGAAATTTAACAAAGTCTTATATGAACCAGATTTTTATTGATTTATGAAATAAATACTTTTGATCGAGACATTGACAAAATTACAATGGATGTACTCAATTACGACGAAAGATAGAGAGGGGTAAGGAGAACGATTAATAATAATTTTAAAATTTTAAAACCAATGTAATTTGAAAATTGCATGATTATTTTAAACGTTACTTATGATAAAAAAAGCTTGAATAAATCATCCCATTTCCCCTTCAGTTACTTCTATGGTAAACACGGAGGGAACTTATAATCCTTTGGCCCCACGGAACATTTTCAAAGACTCTTTGCCATAAATCTGTTTGCGGCTTAACCGATTGGCATCCCGCTATTAGCAAGAACGAGTTTGAAGTTAAAAGCCATAATCTATCTGTCACCAGATCAACTGCTTTTTGATGAGGACGTTAAGATAGAGCTGCCGTTAATCGAGCTTGATCGATTTAGATCTACTACTTCGTCGGAGTATTGACAAGAAAAATTATAATTTTCTGCATCGGTATACGTGATGAAAATTCGTTTAAATTTTCTTTAAAACATTTTATATCTTCAAATATGATTGATAAACTTCTTGAAAATACGGAAACTAATAACTTGGGTCAAGTAGTCGTTACATACAATCTTGTGAGTTATTTCTTCTTTTGTATTCTGTTGAATACAGGATTTTCGGTTTATTCTAATAATTAAGGAAACCTTATTATACAAAAGTATAACCCAAAATGCGTATAAATATGCCAATCATTAAGTCGGAAGATGAAGAAAAATGTTGAAAATATTCTTGTTCATCAATTGACTGTGAAAAAACATCATATTGTCATCAAGGATGGAATCAGTATTCTTTATTATGAATAAAATGTGAAAAAATGAATTCAGGTCGGTAGATACAACCTTCTTTCTTCCATGTTGATAGAAAAGAAATTAAGTTTTAAGCCCGAAGAGATTTATATTCTCAACAGGCCTAAATTTTTGTTTTTCCATCATGAGATCGGAATCATCGAACTTCCATTCCATCTTCTGTTGAATTTTGGGAGGACAATTTCAATAATTCTGTTGCGGTTTTGTCATTTCTTTTATCAGAACAGTTCGATTGAAATTCTTGCTGAACGTCATTGTAGCTCTTTTCTTTATCTGTCATATCACTGGATGACTCTTCTGAAGAACTTTAGACATTGATACTTTTTCATGGTTCTAATTGCAATCTTCCTTTTGTCTCAGGGTCTGGCAGTTGATGTTGTAGGTTCTCATTGTGATCGAAAGAGATTAGTTCTAGTATCGTTAACAGATTGTTTTACTTCTTCAGGATTGCTATTGAAAAATTTTCGCAAAACTTTCTGGGCACTCATACCAGTTCCCATTCACTACAATGTGTTGTTTGGTGTTTTTTTGAACTCATTTTATGAGTGAAATTGAGTTCATTTTTTTCAAACTGGTTTCAATAACGAGTTCTAGGTATCTGTGAAAATACATGGGGTTCATTGAGGAATGCTTTAGAGCCTATTAGTGATTGATTTGATAGAAACAAAGGTGTCATTGATCACTTCTTGTTCAGAGATTAATGCCACCTGTGAATTAAAGTTATAACTTACACAAATGTGATTTGATAAACACATGTTTTATCTTACATATGTCAAATTTATTTGGTTATCGTTACAGTTACATGTCCACAAATACAGTTGTCAGTATTCTTTGCAAATAGGTTTTTATTTAGAGCTAGTCTATTACCCATTTCCTAGAATACGAGCAGCTTTTAACTATCTAATAGTTCCCTAGATCCGACCCTGAAGAAAAAACAAAGAAAATACTACTCAATAATAAAGAGCTGTATGGAAGTTAAGCCTGTATCACGAACGAGAAACAAAAACTCTATGGGAAATTTGGAAAAGGTAAATATCTTGAATAATCTTTGGCGTTGGAAAAACAAATGGATTTTGAATACGACGGTTAACTAATGAAGTAGATGAGTCGTACAGTCGTACTTCAATAGCTAAGACAAGCCAAGTTTCTCCAAATACATCGGCATTTGGTAGTTAAGTCTAGTCTAAGTAGCAAATGATGGCTGGGATATTTGGAATGATTAGAATGATCCAGAGATGTTAAATCAATAGAGTAGACTGTGAAAAAAGTAGAAAAACTTAGAAGGAGTTAGTGCAGCAGGATATCTTGTAAAAATAAATAGAAGAGTGGAGAATTTTGCAAAATCAGGATTAACTGAGTGTGAGACTATAAACACAAGGACTTTCATAGCACCCTATATGTGGGCCATCAGAAGGTATCTAACCGAGCTCTAACTCTGGACAGCAAATGATGGCTGAGATATTTGGAATGAATGGAGTGATCTAGAGATGTTAAATCAATGACACAGAGTGTGAGGAAAGAATAGAAACATTTGGAAGGAGTCAGTACTGCAAGATGTATAAACGGCCTATATCTTTCGCCCTATCAAGTTTTCTGTACATAGTATAGGATCTATAATAATATTACTAAAATTGCTACTTTCACCCTAACACAATTTTCATTGGTCTTTTCTTGATAAGCTAATGACCTTGATTTAGAAAACTTCTTCATTAAGCTATAAAACGTGTGACAGATAAAGTTGCTTGCTTTCGTGAAGCTGTTCTTTATACATACTTCCTGTTATGAATAAGTCCGTGATATGAGTCTTGGAGCCGATCCTGTCCGGTTGTAGTGGAATTCTAAAATCCGATGAAGGCGCGGCACGTTTGGAATTTGTGTGATGTTTTTTCACACTACTTTTTTTGAACTAATTTCTATTTATTTATTTGTTTTGTCTCTTTATTTTCTAGATTATTGAGAACTTCGTTTGGATATATAAACGAGTTTATTTAGCGGAGCTTAATTTTAGTTCATAATAAATAGTCATAGTCAACAAAACGAAGTAGAAAAGTAACCGAAGAATTTAAATAAATTTTGTTAGTTGAAAGTTATTGATAAATTAATTATTATAAGTTAGTTAAGTGTAATGTAGAGTGTTTAAATTGCATACCGTCTCCAAATAATATGGATTGTTTCGCAATAGAATATACCATTTTCGTTATCAAACTCAATTAACTAACAACAATATTATTTGGAATCAAATTACTGATTTTTCGCAGTAATTGTGTTCTATTATTATGACTGAATACTCAATATAAAGACTGTATTTCTAATAATGTATCCATATATAATAAATAAATATGAGTTTCCTTGAAATACATGATTACTGTCAAATATGGAGGTGCACTGTTTTTTATGGCACATTCTTTGTATCAATTTATTAGATACTAAACCAAAAGAAGAAAGATGTTGGATGTTTGTTTTCCAACAATATCCTTGATTTTCACTGTTTCAATATACCTCACAAATTAATAAAATAAATATTATTTTAATTATTAACTCATGCTCGTACCAATAACTTTTTGTATCAATTTTATTAGGAAACCACCTTAGAAGTGTAGTAGAAGAGTACGACCTTTTCATTTGATGGACAATAAGGAAACGTAACGTACATCGGAGTGATTGTTAACGCTGTTGCGAAATGAAATGCACACATGTACATTAACTGCCATAAAATCTATAAACATAATTTTTTATAGTGATAGTGACGATACAAAAACGTTTTAGCACCTTAGAAATAGGTGTTCAAAGAAAACATAACAAAAGTTAATTTGTTAGTTAAACAATTTATATTACAGAGGCGTGCTATATTATATAACGGGATCTAAGTTTTTCAAGGGTTTCTAATCTCATATACTTTATAGGATTTTTTTGTATAACTACCAACGAATCTTATAAATGAATATTAGTTACGTAATATCTCATAATTATCTACTTCTAATCTGGGAAATAGACAATTTTCTTGAGATATAGTCTTCAAGAAAGAGATAAAAATTCATCAACTTGTTTCATCAAATAATTGCTACAAATCCAATATACTACCAAACTTTTCCACTTTTTTCCTATCCCCACCTCATCCTTCCTTCTTCTGATATCTATTCCATCGTTCTTCTCTTTTTTTTTCTACATCTCATGGCTTTTTGTTTTGTAATAATGTGAAGATATCAATTTTATTCTGTTATGCTCATCTGGTATTATCTGTTATTATTTAATTATTAAGTTATTTTCATATTCATTTCTAAAATACATGTGGAAAGCAATGAGCTCCACAAAATTGTTATCACAGTTATTCTAATAACTTCTCAATTAACTTCAGCTGTCAATATGTCTTAGGTCTACAATATTCAAAATCAGATTTGGCAAAAGTGTTTTCTTCAAAATACTACTTAATAGTTTTTTGCTGTTTCTCCTCTGCCCAAATATTTTTTGAGTATCGTATAAGGACAGTCTCAGAAGTACCTAGTCTGACCTAAAGATGGCGGTAGTTGCTTAAAAACTACCACTGGATTGGAAGTTTCAAAATATATACTGCATATGTTTAATGTTTGAAGACGTCACGTTGACTAGTATTTGTTTGGCAGCCATTAGAAGATAACGTTTTCAGTGAATTTGGAAATTTGGAAAATCATTATGTGATACAATACTTTTATTTGAAAGGCGTTAGCCCAACTAATATGAAATTTGAACTAGATTCTACTCTATATGAGACTGTTTCTTCGTTATCAACAGTAAAATATTGGATAGCAGAGTTTAAACGAGGCCGTACGAGCTGCGGTGACCAGCGTCGTAGTGGTCGTCCAAATGAGGTGAGGACTCAAAAATGTTGAAGAAAATCCAAAAGCGGTACTAGATGATCGTAAACCGAAAATGTGCGAGCTAGTAGCCATAGTAGACATTTCAAAAAGTGCAATACATCGCATATTAACTGAAAATTTGCATATGAGACAGCTGTGTTCAAGCTGGTTGCCGCGTTTGCTCACAATGGAACAAAAACAACGTCATGATGATGTTTACATCGAGTGTTTGGCAATGATTCACAGAAACGAAGCCGGATTCTGCGTGGATGGAACGTGGGTCCATCACTTCACATCCGTGTTAGAAGAACAATGAAAACAATGGACTGAATAAGGACAACCAGCTCCAAACAAGACAAAGAGCGTTCCATCTGCAGATAAGATCATGGTGTCAAATTCTTGGGATGCGCGTGGGATAACTTTGAATGATTATCTTGAAAAAAAGGAAAACTACCAACGGCGAGTATAATGCGAACTTATTGCAACATTAGAGCGGAGATATTAAACAAAACCGGTGTGTGTGTTTGTTGTTTCATCAAGACAATGCACCAGCTCACACATTCGTTATTGCAATGGACAAAATTAATGAATTAATGTTTGAATTGCTACCTCATGCTCAATATTCGCCATATTTAGACTTTTCCAACAATGTAGAGGTGATGTCAGCAGATAATGGCTATTTTGAGGAGCTTGACAATTCTTATTTTATGAATGGTATCGTACTTAATGAACATCGCTGGAAAAAGTATATGAAGCTAGAAGGGGATTATGTTGAAAAATAAATATATTTTTTTTCAAAATTTTTGTATTTTTTTTGTTGGGCCAGGTACTTCTGGGACCACCCTCTTATAGCAAAACATATTTACTCTGTTTTTGAATGTTCTATAAGTTAGTAGCTCAGTCAAGGAGGTAAGTAAGCGTATGGTTATTCTATTTAACTTATAGGGTAATAGGAGACAAACTTCTGATACATTTTTCAACGTTGTTTTCGATAATATCCTTCATCTTATAACTTTAGTCAACATCTTGCTCTGGTCTTTGGCTTATCAGATTCATTGAAAATATGGTTTAACTATCTAGGTACGAAATATTAGACTATACGAGTACACTTAACCAAGACATAATTTCGAATGTACAAAAACATCAAATGTATGTATAGAAGAAGGATGGAGTAACTAATTGAAACGATGTTTGAAGAACAAAAAAAATTTAATTTAATCGATAATTCCTATTAAACTTTCATGTATACATTGCTGGATATAGGTACTTTCATTCTTCTCTGTTTCCATCAATTGCTTGCTAGCTACAGTGACAATTATTTTTATTTCTCGACATCAAGAAATGAAGGAATAAATAGAAGCGTCCGCAGAGAGAAATAGAGTTTATTAATGATGAGTGCTTAATTGTCTTATTGTTTAATTCTCAAGTTTTTCTAAGAAATATTTTTTGTAAACGAAAATTATGTTTCCTCAAAATCCGCAATGTATGTCCATGTTTGAGTCGACACCTGATGAAATAATATATTGGGTGTGTCTAGTGTTAAATTGTTTGAAATTACTAAATCAATTTAACGGTATAAATGATTGTATATATTTTTAATTCGACGTTTCTGATGATTACTTTCTTTCTGATATTATAACATTCTACAAACTGATGTATTAATGTAAAATGTTTCATCAAATCGAATAACATGTCTATTACCTTTGGCATAAAATAAATTAACTCTAGTCCATGTACTTAACCAATAATAAAGGAATGACAGCGTGTGGGTGCCATGTACGAGGACTTAGTTTTCGAATATGTACATACACCATGAATTTTTAGTATGTAATAGCTCAATTAACTCGGAAGCAGCCTTCTATCTCTATTTCTATGTTGATTCTACCTAAAAAAGTTTTTGTAAATAGATATATATATATATATATATATATATATATATACATAGAAACAGTGAAATGTAAATAAACAAACAAATTGCAAATAAATCTCAACAAAGCTTGGTACTCAAGGACGTGGCCGAAATCATCATTTATAATGTGTAGTATAGTGATAATTTATTTATGTGAACAAAATTAGATCTTGCTGTTCCTGGATTGTAAGTGAAAATTAAAGGTTCGGAATATATTTAAGGACATCAGTACCCTTTCCGCAATTTCTAATATGTCACAATTTTCTAAATTTTATCACAAATTGAGGAATCAACGTCACAATACTTAAACAAACTGTAGAATGATACCATTTGAAAAGTTGTTTTCTGAAATAAGTTTCTTTTTTACATTAATATCTTCGTCATAATCCGTAAATGAAATCTGCAACTATTTCCTCGCCCTTATACTCTCCAGTAACCGTCCAATCGTTATCAATAGCCCCAAATTTTCAGTAGACCATTCAATATCATTTTCTTTCAAGCTTAACATGCGAATATCATAGCTGTGTGTACGTTGATGTTAGGTATAATGTTTTTTACAAATCAAAACAGAACATAGTTAACAACTTCGTTACGGGAAGAATATTTTTAGGGCGTGAATGATTCCAGGTTATTTTAGTAAGTTGTATTTACAGAAAACAAACATCACTTTTACGTTTATAAGTGCTGATTGATTTTTCTTACGTTTTTGTTTATTTCCCTCAAATACTGGTTAAAAATTTTTCCACCATTCTACAAATAGATTCGGTAACCCTTCCTATCAGCGATTCAGTCTACTTTGTTCCCATGATATTTTAGGCGAATCATTCCCGAAGCTGACTAGCTAAATGCGTAAAAATCCAGAGAAAGTCTCGACTGGAGTTTGAGAGAATTTCCTCCTTGAAAACTTCTAGGGAGCTGTTATTTCTCAAAAATAATAGTTAGCTGCGTTTTGCTTCGTTTTCCTCCATTCTTGACTCAATGTGAATTATTTTTCGAGAAGACATTAAAAAAAAATAAAACAGTTTAATCTGCTTTTTTGATTTTGATGATTCAATGATATTTTATTGAAATTTTCAATTATTCTTCAGACCAGTGATCAATTCTACATTGTTTCTTTTGATATTTTGGACCAGTGTTTCGCAAAGAAAATGTGAACTAAAATTTTATCAAATTTCTATTGTTATGTTAGCGGGATTTGGACATATGTTTGGAACGCAGTAGCAAGGAAGCCAGTCATATTTTGAAACTGGTCCAAAATGTGTAATAACCCCTTCTTTAGATCCTTAAAGTTGAAGTTTTTGCCTAGAAGATACCCACTCATTTGCTTTTCTCCGATGCTTTTTGAAAGTTGTCATGTTGCCTGTTAATTCGAACAACAAAATGTTCAAAAATTTAGTATTCCCAGTCTGAAAACGAACATTTCAGTTCTTTCCTTCAACAATTATCCATCTGGGTGATATTTTTATATATATGTTTGAACTATTCTATTGGAAAATTCAACATGTTTATTTATATCAAAAGCAGTAGTTTGAAGGGGAGTTATTTAAACTGTAGAATATTTTTCACATCTAAATACGCAGATTTTCCAAAAAAATTTTCTCTTTCGAATCAGATTCGAGTCATATGAAATTCGAATCAAATTATTTATCACCGTATCATTACCTTAACTTGTATCTGACCCAACAATCTCATTGTTAAACGATATTATTATCCTTCCCACAACAGACTTTTGTTACACACCTATAGGAAAGATATCGTACCTAGTGTTAATATGAAGCCGTAAAACCATAATAAACAAACTAAATAGGGCTTACGATACCATTTTGAAAACGAGTAACCATTCATGAATCTGTAGTCAAGTTCTTCCAATAATACAATAAATGCCTATACAAAATATGCAGTTATTTGTTGTAAAATTAGTTTTAAGACCACCTAAAAGATGTTCCTGAAACTGTCATGTCATAATCATAACAACGGACAAAATTGAGTGGACTATTTTACATGTTTTGAAAAGGGTTTATACAGTAATATAACGGGTATTTTTAGAGCTGTCAAATATTTCAAAATCACCATAAATAATATGATTCATTTTCTTGAAAGTTGTCGTTAGTGCTTTGTTAATCTTTTTTCTTACTATGAAAAGACAAGTGAATGTAGTTTATCCTTAAATTCCTGGAAATAAGTTTTGTTTGAACATGATTTTCTCTTTCTGATTAATTTATTCTACCTGAAAGACACACAAGTTTACCAAGTACATTCATGAATTCAAGTTTTAGATACAATAATATTTTGATAATATTTTTATTTTCTTTAACCAACAGATAATAAGTAGTATGTTTGGCAATAAACATTTAATTTGTTTCTTGTTTATAAAAATATGCTGATTAATTTTTTTCATTTATGTCCTTCAAAAATTACGTAAGTCCGACACACACCTTCGGTTAATTCAAACTCAAGTATTCAAACTCTTTTCAGCCCCTATAATAACTAAATAGTTGAAAAATATGTCTTACCAAAAGATATATAAGAAGCTGCATGATTTCGTAGCGGTTTATTTTGGGTAATTTTAGAAGAATGTAAAATAGCATAAAAAGTGCTTCGAGAAGTAGTAGGGTTTCAATGAAGAGTTTGTGGAAAACCATTAAATTCCAATAGATCACTGGATTTGGATTATTACGCAACATATTTATAATAAGTCAGTCAGTCAATTGAACTGTGAGCTGGAACTAAACGTGTCGGAAGATCTAAGTCCATGAGTACACTCAACATGAACATTCTTTTTTCATTATGTGGATGGGTTTAGTATCCGTAAATCAGCGTAGTCCAGAATTTTGACTAAAGAAAGTGTGCAGTGGAGCACATAAACAAGGTAACCAGAATAATGGCACGATTTCGAAGCTTACTTCTAACATTAATTTCGTGATTTTAATTCTATTATGTGGTATTTAATTTTAACCGTTCACAAGTCTAGTAAACTATTTTATCTACAAATATCACATAATCTATCGAGAACTGAGAAAATATTGACAAATAATGAGAGTTATTACTCTTGTTAATTTGATAATATTTGCATATACAGGGTGATTCAAATCCCGTCTCTAGGTTAGATAGGAAACTAAAAAATGTTTGGGGTTGCTCAGTAAAATATTTTCGTAACGCCATCCGTATTCAAGATAAAGGGTGTTGAACAAGGAACACATTTTTCACGATTTTACTGCAACTACTAACCACATTGTATTGAAATTTTGTACAAATATGTTTTGGAAGCTGATACATCCAGTGTTTTTATGTCTGTGTCTCATAGAGGACGTTAGTTACACGGTTTGAACCAAGTAGTATTGAACAATATTAGATTTATTAAGAAAAATATCAACTGAACTTCAACATCAACATTCAATTTTACACCAAAAAGGTACTTTTGATAAAACTCGATACTGTGTGCCGATGCTGCTATAAAGTATTGATAAAGTTATTAATATTAATTATTAATTAGTACGCATTATGTGAATTGAAAATGTTTGGCGCGCAAATGAGACCCAATCAATAAAACGGATACCTTTAAAAAAATTGGGACTGGGAGCTTTCGTTTCTTGTAACGTTTGAAAAAAACCAGTCTAATCAGTATAGGATCTTGCTAAATAAGTTAATTAAATAAGTGTGGGTACTAAACTATTGGACACCTTAGTATGAAGCAATTAACAATAGATTATGGTACAGAGGTAAATTCAACTCAAGAATTGAAAGAATGAATTCAACATCATTTTAATGGCTTCATAGCTGACTCACAACTGTTTAGAAGATCAATGGATTTTGAGAAAAGAGGATAAACGTGTGTATTCGTGAAAAAGGATAACATTTTGCACACCTACTCTAATTAAATTCTATTTTATGTTATTAGCCTTTTTTAGAATTTTCATCTTCTCATTTTTTGTTCAATTAAAACATTTATCATTATTTCATACCAGTATTCCGAAAACCGTACACAGTATCGAGTTTTAATAGGAGCACCTTTTTGGTTTGAAATTAAAGTTTTGTTTAATAAATCTAATATTGAATGAGTTATGTTCAATACTACTTGGTAGAAACCATGTAAAACTAGTGCCCTAAATTTTTTCAGTTTTTGAAACACCCTGTATATGGAAAAATAATATTCAATACTCATATTGAAAGGCTGGAAAATGATATGGAACTGTAAACATTTCTAGAACACCAGTTCGAAGGCTATTAACCAAAGGAAGCGAAGACTTTTACTACGGAGGAACTAATCAAATTCCTTAGAGAAGCTCCACATTTCATCAAAAACGGAAATAAAAGTTATTCTTTAGTGTTGTGTCTGTAGCACTGTAATAATGAGTTTAATAGAAACCTGCCGCAAGAACGAAGTTACATTTCAGTGAAGTTGAGAATAGAAGTTCTTATAGTCAATAAGTGCACATTACAAAAAATTGGATGATATGGGTATGTTTCTAATAATGCAATATCCTAAACTTTACATGGGTCATTCGTTTCATCTATCATCACCAATAGTTTGTAAGAGTCGTCATAGTGATTTGAATGCAGTCACAGATAACATCAACGACAATATAAACAACAAGTTGGGAGTCAAAAAATTCTAGTATGTAATTAACAAGAATAACTGTACCATAGAAATAAGTAACAATATTACAAATACAACGACTACAGAGAGTACTACTTATAATATGATGGATAAAGAAAATACACCTTTAACTACCAATAAATCATTATTACTATTTATTGTAATTATCATGTTGATGAAGAGGAATAATATATTGTATTTTTTTCTCCTGATAAATGAAGATAAATATTAGTCATTTTTCTAGAGGAATCTACCGTTTTTACTCCAGAAATGGAATCCATAGGAAATTTAATATGGAGGAACTATTCAAATCACTCTTATAAAATCAAAATATAAAAAAAAAAATGAGAGCAGGTGAGGATCGGCTTGTTTGTTTTTCTGGGTGGCCTTATAGTATAAACTGGCACTTGTAGCCCATGCGGAGATGAATACATCTGATGCATGTACCACGATCGAGACCATATCACTAACTAGGCGTAAAACAGAAGATATGGCTCCAACCCTTCATTGAAAAGACAGAGCCGTACCAATGACTGTCACAAATAAAGAAACTGGTACGTTCAGTTTGCTAAACATAATTAAGAATAAAGATTCATCAATGTAGTTCTGTTATTGGTCCCATTAGCATTAAAATCATGTTAGAAAAGATGAATGTCAGTGACATATGGAGACAAGAGAAAAACTACTACATCATACTACTCATTATGTCGCTTCCTTTTGTCTAGTATTTTTTCTTCCGTCGCAACTTATTGAAAGGATCTTTCATTGAAAATATAATATGTTATGCTAATCAATTCAATACCAATAAAAACTCCCGGTTCAATTTTGTTTGAAACTAATTGAATTAGAGAAAACGAAGAATCAATGGAAAATACATAGCGACGAAAGCAAATATGTTCAACTGCCTCACTATTATCGTTACTTGTCGCTTTTCTCATGACGCTTATAGTTGCTAGCGTCGTATAGTAAATTGTTTCCGCAATCAATTCTACCTACAATAATAATCTAGTTTTGTATCTACATGAAATACCAGAAAACTGACAAGAATTAGATTTTTCTAATCATTTTTCCCATTTTCCACAAATACATTACAAGTATATAATCTGTAATGTATAATCTTAAAAAAATGTGAAGAATTATCAATAGTATGATAATAATCTTGACAAATTCGAGACTACAACCCTGACGCTCGGTTTCAGAACCAAATGATATAATATAGACAATCCATAGGTCCCATAAAAAGAGCCTGAGTCTTTAAAAATTTAGTGTTGTCGCACAAGAGTCCACGATTGCTGTCAGAGATTATAGTTCGATAAATTATCGTTGTCTCCGTGATATAAACAAACCCAACATTGTTGCTTCTTTCAGTTTTATGGAATTTATTTATTAATATTGGCCGGACGTGTGTAATTTTATATTCACAGGTAAATTTTTATTCTGTTGTATCATCTGAACGTATAGATCTGTTAGTATTGGATATAGAAATATCCTTTGCTAGTTTATTTACTCTCCATTCGACGTTTTTTAAATAAAGATTAAATATATGACGGTAAAGTTACACTGCCATCTACAGTTCGTTTCCAATACAAGTTTCATATAAACAGCATTTTCTACGTTCACTTGTGAAGATAGAAAATTTTGTTACTTAGTGATCTTTCATTTCCACGTGGTATCTGCATACACCACATTCGATTAGACTAAACCTGATGAGATACTTCCAAAGTCTTAAGTGAGTATCTTGAGAAAGCCACTGATCGCGTATAAAATATTTTCAAAAAGATTCAAATATTTTTCTATTTTCTACTAAAAAGTGAAAAGTTTTCGAAGTGATTCGATCTTAGGGGAATTTATTTTCCATATCATTCCTTGTTTTTGAAATCTATGTTGTAAGTGCATTTTCTTATACCACGTAGATGTTACGGGCCAGTATATTATCCCTCTCGTTTCCCTTGTTTCCCAAATGACGGTAATCCATTAATACATAAAGATCTAGGCTCCTGAGGTTCCTACGATAATAAACTGTCTATCAGAATGTATCACTACGTTGAATTATTAGTTCTGAGTTAGTGTTTGATGTGATAAAATAATAATTTTAAACAAAAAATATAAAAAATATTAAAAAAATCGTAAAATATTGTGAAATAAACTGAATGAATCCATGACCTCCCAATTACCCCATGGCATCTTTGTACGTCTGGGATTTGAATTCAGATATTACTGAAGGCACGCTTTTTGAAAAATTTTCATCAGCTGGTGTCGTTCTCTCAATTCGTGTTTGCAGAGACTTTATTACACGTAGATATTGTAGTTATGCTTATGTGAACTTCAAGCAACCTGGTGATGCGAAGCGCGCTCTGGATACCATGAATTTTGACTTGATAAAAGGCAGGCCCATTCGAATTATGTGGTTCCAATGAGACATTTCCGTGCAAAAATCTGACGTTAGAAATGTTTAAATTAAAAATCTGGACCACTCTATTGATAATAAAGCGATATAAGATACTTTTTCAGTATTTGGTAATATCCTCTGCTGTACCTGAAGATGAAAATAGAGCGGGCAAAGGCTACGGATCCAAAAAGTAAATGGTATGTTGCTGATGTGAGAAAGTTTATGTACGAGTAGGCCGATTCATTCCCCGCGAAGAAAGAAAAAAGAAACTTGGGGAGAAAGCAGAATTGTTCACAACTTTTACGTTAAGAACTTGGAGAAGATTTTTCCGAATTGCTTTTTATGCTTGAATGATATGGTAAAATAACGAGCTCTGAAAGAATGAGTAACGATGATGGCAAATCAAAAGGATTTGGTTTTGTTCTGATCTGAAACTACAGAAGCAGCAGAATCTGCAGCTGAAGGCTTAAATAGTAACAAGGTGTAATAAGAAAAAATTTGATATGTCGGAAGGGTGACAACAAGAATTGAAACGTCATTTTAAAGCTTTGAAAATGGAGAGACTCAATCAATACTAAGTTGTTAACCTCTACGTTAAAAACTTGGATGAACGCGTTCCGAAAGAATTTGCACCATTTGGGATCATAATTTCAACATAAGTAATGTTAGAAGAAGATCGAAGTAAAGGTTTCGGTTTCATATGCTTCTCCTCTCTAAAAGAAGTTGCAAAAGTAGTAACTGAAAGCAGATTGTAGAGCTCATTTTACTTATCAATACATGCAACGTATGACAAATATGCGAATGCACCTGATGGGTCAATTAATTCAACCGGAGCGTCCAGCGGTTTTTTGTTACTAGTAATCCAACTAACTAGCGCTTTTATGGATTAGCACAAATGACTCAAATATGAGCTAGCCCCAGATTGTCAGGTCAAACATCCATAAGATTAAGTAATCAAGGTGGAGCTTCGCCATATACTGGAATGCCGCTTGATGGGCAAGATTTTGTAGATGTTGGGAACTCATCTGGCAATCGAACAGGAAACTTCAAGTACACTTTCAGTATCCTAAACCCACCACAAGGGATAAATCTACAAGGATCTTCCGCACCTGTGTAAGCTATGCTTTTCTATGGTCAGGAAGGACTTACTACCTTCATGTTGGCCTCCGCTCCACCACAAGCAAATGTTGGGAAACAGATTGTATCCGCTTATTTACAATATGTATTATGATTTGAGGGATGAAATAGCTGATATGTTGCTGGAGATTGATAATACCGAGCTGTTTCACATGGAACATCTAGAGTTACTGAAGAACAAAGTTAAAGAAGCAGTCGCTGTTTTACAGGCCCATCAAGCCAAAAAAACTACTGCCCCAATTAAAAAAGGATAAAACTTTTCTACTCGAACAAACAGTATCTGGAAATAAAAAATAGGAACTAATATTACAACTGATTTTTTTCATTTTATTTGATTCATTGTGATTGATTCAAATCCTCTCATCAAAATCGATAAGCAGGAACTGACATGTTCTTTTGAAGCAATTTTAGTAATTTTTTAATCATTTCAAAGCCATTTGATGTAAGTTTGAGCGGTAAATTCGCTATCCAAATCTTTCTGTGTACTAATATCGTGGTAAAAACTTTTTAGATGCTTGTATACTCGACCATTTTCCACTATTTGTTACTAAATTTAATAAATAAACGAGAGTTGCTTCCAGAAATATCTATTGTTTCCCGTTTCACAAT